>NW_006800212.1:333195-428629 GCF_000485575.1 Poecilia formosa | reverse complement strand
AAAAAAAAACAAACAAAAAAAAACAAGCTGAACAAAAGCAAAGATGGAAGACTTTACATGTGGATTATTATTTGAGTTTTATCAGCACCTAATCAGAAATACGTGGAATTGAATGTTTTCAATTAAAATTTGCTTTGCTTTATTTTGTTGGTGGACTCATTTAAAGACAGACAGGATTTATCATTCTTCAGAAACAAGATATGACTCACTTTGTGTGAACACTTAAAAAAAAGGGTCATATTATTATGAAGTTATCATATTGTTGTTTGTAACCATCTTAACCCAACAGGCTTCACACAAATGTATATTTCTGATTTCAAAACATTCACCCTCCTGGGATTTGTTAAGGCATATTCATGAAAAAACACAACGCTGACGGTGGCTGCTGAGGAAAATGGCTCTTACCACTGCTTTCTTGACTTTGATGTTACTGATCAGCGATGCTTTAATAACTCACAACATGGGCTCAGGTTAAGCATGAGAGCTCCGGTTTAAAACCTAATCTAAGGACCAAAAAGCAGTGCTGTTGCACTTTTGGTTTCCTGTCAGTGTCACAAAAATCAGCTGGAGAAAAACTGATGTGATGGTGAAAATCAAAAATGAAACAAAGAAACACATAAAAAAAAAACACTTATTTTTCCAGAAATGTAGATTTTTTTTGCAAAAAAATCTGCACATTTTCCCCCAACAAAACATTTTCTTCTCCTCATTTTTATCAAATTCCAAACCAGCTGAAGGAAACCGGTACCATGCAATTAAAGTGACTTTACAGCAAGCAAACATGAGTCCAGCTTGCAGATTATTATGATCAACACAACTTCCTCTAAAGATGCTGCGACACTCTGGAGTTAAGAGCCGAGTGACTGCAGCAGCACTCGGGCACAGAGAGAGAGAAAACAAACACAGATTTATTTTCCTGCTATGGCCTTCTATTAATATCCAGTAATGCTGTGAGAACACATTGACCTCAGAATTGCTGGCCCTCGCCCGTGAGGTCACTTCCTGCTCCTGGATCTATCCATCCAGCTCCAATCAAAACAAACATGAGGCAGCCGAAGAAGCACCAGTGAAAAATACTGGGAGCAGCTGAGATGACTGGCAACAAAAACAGCTAAAAGTTACTCACCGGGGGCTGCAGTCCGCTGTCTTCTCTGTCCAGACTCCCTCTAGAGCTCCTTGTATCTGGTTTCTAAAACAGACACAAGTCGTCAATGACTTTACGGCTCCTTTTATTGACAATAATCATATTTAAAGTTTCAACAAAGCAGTTTTCTAATATCACACAGCTAAATTATCCCAACAAAGCTGAATGATTGGGTTTGTCTTCTTCCCGAGGAGCAGCGA
Source organism: Poecilia formosa (assembly GCF_000485575.1). Taxonomy (NCBI): domain Eukaryota; kingdom Metazoa; phylum Chordata; class Actinopteri; order Cyprinodontiformes; family Poeciliidae; genus Poecilia; species Poecilia formosa. Next base: position 427,285 of record NW_006800212.1, on the reverse strand, counting down.
GTCACATTGCTCCGCTGCTTGTGACTTGAGCTGAAAACCATTTTCATTCCTGGGGAATGCCCCGAGAGAAAAACCACATAACGGGTATTAGCTCCCGCTATTAGCTCCCGATCCTCTGCGCCGCTCAGGCTGCAGCAGCATTTAAAGGCTCAAATAAAAACCTTCAACATCCTGCTCGGAGCTACTGGATCTTAAAGTGATTCAAGATGCTCAGAATTTCAATTGCCTATAAATATTTGGGCTCAAAGACCCCCCCTCCCCCAAAATCCCCTCGCATCGGTTGTCCTTGCATACCAGTTTTCCAAGACAGGACTTGAAGACCAGCATTGCCGTGAAGTTCATTAAAAGTTTCCCGACGAATCGAAGGCGTCCTGGAGGATGGAGCCGTTTTGTTTCTGTGCTTATCTTCCGATTTCACAGAATTGGTCTGAGCGTAACCATGTCTCTGTCTGTTCTAGCAGTTTTTTTTGTGCGTTTTTGATCGGATTCAGCTCCAGCTTTCTGCCTCAAGTGCACGTATAGTCGACTCTGAAACGCGGAGAGAAAGGAGGGAGAAAACCAGGAGGAGGGTGTCCGATGCCAACCAAGCTCTTCTCCCTCTCTCCACCCCTCTCACTCAACTGACAGTGTTATAAAAACCGGCCAGACTACGGCAAAAACTTTCTCATGTGCACACTCCTCTCCCCTCCCACACACACACAATCTGATGCCTCCTCAGCTTTTCAGTAATCTTGTGTGTTGTCGGTTTGCGGTTATGGGTCAAAGACAGACTGTTGACTGGGCTGTCAGTCTGTAAGCCTATCATTAAGCCAGGAATTCACACAGGCCACACCTGCCTCCAAACTCTCTCACACACAATAAAATTCTTGAGCAAAAACCCCACACAGCCACTTCCATCGCCGCTCACAGAAAAACGCAGGAAACATGAAGCACTCCTCCATCCTCCATCCTGCCAGCCTCAAAAAAATAACACACAGTTGGACTCCCCCATTCACACACACCCATTTGTGTTTGTGGTTTCTATACTGTTAATTGTGTTTCATTATAAAATATATTCCAAATAATCTATTTTTAATGGTGGCTTCTGACTTACTTTGGAAACAAAGGATGATTTGTCCAATGTTAGTGAACACAAAATGAATATAGCAAATATTTTATATAATCCTCAATAGGCCTGTCACAATACATCAATTAATTGCATGATAAATTAAAAGAAACTCAATTTTCATTTGCTTGAATTATCGCTTTTCATTCTCTTTTTAAAAAACTGAGGAAATATATTTTTTGTTTACAGAGACCTCATAATTCATTTTTTTGTCGTTTCTGTTTTTTTTTTTTTAAATTTTGGATATTTAAAATATCTTCCAGTTCCAGTGTTTAAAAGTTCATTAGAATTTAAAGTTTATTGATTCTGAGAATGTGTTCTTGCCATTATTATGCCATTTCCGTTATGTTACTTCAAAATGGTCTCAAAACAACAATATTATCGTTTATCACAATAAGTTCTTGGACAGTTTATTGTTATTGTGACAGGCTTAGACTCCTCAATTTAATTTTGTCAGTTCCATTTTTGTTTGATACTTCTCTATTAACAAGAGATCAAAGCATCTTAAATGATCAGTCTTATAGTATTATAGTTCCTATTATTTGTTGATGACGTACTACAGGAGTTTTTTTCCTAACAGACTCAGTCAGGCGGATTTTTAAAAAATGTTCAGTAAAAAATGCAAACTGTATTAAAGGGCCATTCGCATGTTCACTTTGTTGAAGCCATAAATCTGCATTTCCCCAAATAAGGTTAGTGTTTTTTACCTTTTACCCTGATGCTCACAGTGAAAGAGAGACTGTTTTGTCTGCTGCTGTCTGTGTTATGTGACCTGCTCTGCACTCTGTGATCTGAGAAATATGCTCAGTTTTGATCGTCTTCTGGTAAATTCTCAGTAAATTCTCAGGGCGCCTTTGAAACCGACATGATCCAACTTCTAAGAAGACGTTTGAATATATTGCTTGTTAGTAAAGAAGTTACTGAATCCAAGTGTAATGCACTGACACAGTCATAACCTTGAATAAACAAAACCATGGAAAGTGAACAAAGCAACTTAAAAAGAGAGGATGACATCTTTGAGAAATGTGGCATGCACAACATAAATAGGAATGAGCAAAAAGTACCCCAGAAAAAATGTGATTTCAACGTGCATCATGTGGTAAACGCGCCATTTTTGCTGGAAATAAATCCCAGGAGTGAATTTGTTTTCACTTTTATGAACAAACTTCTCTTATTTAGTTCCAAGACACAAATGTAGCCACTTCAGCAACATGTTTTTTTCAATAGTGCAGAAGCAGCTGCTATCTTTGTGTAAAACGTCTTCGTTTAATTACACACTTAAAGGAAGCTTATTGGCCAAAATCATAGGTTTGGTTGAGTCACAGAAGAATTTTTCAAACCGCTTCTAAATTCGTGACATTTGTTTTATACCAATAGATTATTATCAGCGCGAATCATAGCTGGTTTTGAAACGGACTAAACATTTCTGACTTGATAATTTGATAAGAGTTTTTTTTTTTATGGTCAGGATTTAGATGTTGACAAAACTTGCGGTGGAGCCTAATGAGATCATTTCTTCTCTTCACTGACTTCATGTCTGTGAAATTGCGGCTGAAAGCGACACACCTCCCTAGATTACGAGGTTCAGTGAGTTGAGCATGAATTGTAGCTTAAGTTTGAAGGTGATGAAGATGTGGATGTTTGATCTATGTTTACTGTGAATTTAAATCAATAAATGTTATATTTTCGGACTAATTCAATGTCAAACAAATCGCCAGGGCTTTGAGCTGGTTTTCCGCTGTAAGCCCTCTTTAAACGAGCCGCCATTGTGTTGCGCATGTGTCACATGTTCCACTGAGTGCTGAGTGCGTTACCAGCAGCCTTTCCTCCTGCTCCAGCCACCTCTGATCCTCCTCCATCTGCTGCTGTTGTATCATCAGCTGCTCCTCCATTAACAGGCACTGCTGGCCTACACACTGCTGCATGTCTACTGCCCTGTCCTACACACACACACACACACACGCACACACGAATGTGGAGCAAACAGCAAGCATGCACACCAACAACGTACAAACAAAGCAAAAAACAAAACAAAAAAACATGCATTTGGCCAAGAGACGACACATGAAGACAGATGGGCAGAAGATGGATGAGAAACTGAACTGAGATGATGGAGGAACTCAATAAAAGTAAAAGATGGCAGTGATGTGCTAATCTGTAGAACATACATTCGTAATCTGGAATACCAGTCTGGTTCTTTAAGCAAAGTGGCGGTCCATCAAAGTAAACAATAATTTTCTGAGCATCGGGAAAAGTTTTAAAAAATTATTTATGGCGGACCAACCCAGAAGCTCTCATCTGTGTGCATGCGTAACCATAGCAGCGATGCCTCTTACCTCCATCACAGAGCCCCACAGACCCATGTCGGTCCCGTGCGGCTGAGGAAGCAGCTGTGTGTGTGAGTGCGTGTGGACGTGGTGGCGGGGGTGTGTGTGCGCGTGATGCGTGTCCACCATAGCGGCCTGTGGAGGGTACAGGGCGCTGGGCACAGAGGGCAGGGTGTGTGGGCCTGGATATGCTGCCATCTAATGCAGGAAGGAGAAAATAGAAAAGACAGATGAGAAGTTATCTTAGCTTCGGTTCAACCATATGTTGTTTACAGCAACCATGATCAAAAGGAAGGAATCTGAATACATACCTGGTAATGTCCAGGATGCTGAGGACTGGGGTAGAAACCTTCACTGGAGCGGGGACTGGGGTAGCCTGGTCTACTTGGCTAAGAGACAGAAGAAAAAAAAAACTAATTACATAAATGAAGGTAAACATAAAAATATAAGAAGAAAACAAGGAGTTAACCCTGCATCAGGTTTTTCCTGAATTATCCACTAGAAGTTACAACACTCAGAAAATCAACACACAAACCCCCAGCAGATGTTTGTGTGGTCATGTTAGCCGTCAGTCAACACAGGGAGCACCCACAGGGCTGCAAATCCAGCAAGCTGTTAGTGAAACGCTCAGGAAAAAAACACTGCTCCTGTTACTACGACAACCTACGACAGTCAGGTTAACGATTAAAGAAAAAAATAATGTGCTTGTGGACTAGCTGGTCACTGTAGATGTGATTTAGATTTAGGTTAGATGTGATGCGAGTGTGTTAAGCGTGTCGCTGTTCACCAAAGACCTCTCTTTCACGCAGTCTGTTACTGACGAGGCTGAATGAGAGAATTTGTGGATTAAATAATAGTTTCGGCTCATTCCAAACATCTGCGGAGGCTTTTCAGGATTCTCGGAGAAAAGCAACTCCAAAACTTCACTTTACGCAACTGGAGCTAACTGTCAGCTATAAACAGAAGTGCTTGGTGAACCCACAATGTTCTAGTCTTTTCTCGGCTGGTTTGGGATGAAGCTGTTGGGTTTCTCTTCCCATAATGTCCAGGAGAGATTTCTTTAAAATACACCAAAATGTGAGCTCATGTCTAGCACAACAGTGTTGCAGCCTCTACCTTCCACAGTCTCTCATAGTAGCTTTCTCTGGACCACACCTCCGACAGCGAGACGGACACAAAGACGCACGGGGAGAGAGAAGGAGAAGGCAAAGTAAAACGAGGAGGGGAGGAAGGAATGGGGTGGGGGGCGAGGAAAGTGGAAAAAAGTGGGTGAAAAAGAAGAAAGAAAGAAAGAGGAAGAAACAAAGAAGCAAGACAGGACAAAAACACTGAACACAAGATGCAAAGTGCCTTCTGAAAGTATGCATACCTCTTTTTCTATTTAAATTGTAAATGTTTTTTTTATTAGGATTTTATGTGATAGAGTAAGACAAAGTAGTGCACAATACTGAAGTGAGAGGAAAGTGATGCAATGTTTCTGAAACTGTCTAAAAACAATCTAAAGAATTGTGTTATATTCAACCCTCAGAAGTTTCGGAATAGGCGAGCCTGGATGGGAAGGGTCTACGAACAATATTCAAGTCTCGCCTCAGATTCTCACTGCAGGTGAACCTTCGCTCCAGTCTCAAGTTCAAACATGTTTTCTCCTCGAATTGTCCTGAATTTAGCTGCAGGTCAATTCATGGAGCTAAATTCATTAGTTGAATTATGATCAGATTTATGAAGCTGGTCATAAATCCTGACCAGCTTCTCTTTCCCTCCTCAAGGAGAGCGTACCCACAGCACGATGCTGCCACCACCATGCTTTTATTGTGTGGATGATGATGATGAGATCAGCATGTGCACACAGGTCAAAAAGTTCAATGTTGTTTTCATTTGACCTCTTCCGCATGTTTTCTGCGTCTCCTAAATGGCTTGTAAAAACTGCATTTTCAGATGGTGGATGGTGACAGTCCGAAATGTTCAAAGCTTGGGACGTTATTTCACCACCTTTTCTTCCACTTCGTAATTATCTGCCACTTTGCATTGGTCTGCCACATAAAGCTGGTTGGACAAAATACAACAAAGTTTTTAGAGAATGGATGTTTTTAATCGCTGCTTTATACAGTTGCTCTAGTTGTGTGTTTATTAGGCTGCTAAATATGACTAGTGGCAGTAATTTTCTGCCTGATGTTGACTGAAAAACTGATTTAGGAAACAATAACATGTGAAAGAATATGAAAGATTGATTCTTTTCTATGTCCTATTGATAAATGAGTGATTAATCAGGTAATCAAGAAGATGAATATTAACACAGTAATATTCTTCAACAAACCTCTGAGGTTTTTACAATTTAGCTAGAGATTAAATTACACAGATGGACTCTGAAGGCAAAAGGTTACACTGCTTTTTATTTTGGGGTATCAGAGTAAAGACCAAAACCTGAAAATGCATCTAATTTCTCAGATTTTCATTTATAAATTTTTTAAATTAGGTTTATTTTTCTTCAAATATGTACTACTATGTGGTCTGCTGAATAAAATAACCAAAAAAGAGATTGAATTGTGTGGTTCCGGTTTAAACTGACAAGGATCTGTAAACTAAGTGTTCACCCTCCAACAGGATCTGACTCAGTTCTGTGTCAGCATCAATCTCCAGACCACAGACAGTCTGAACCTGTATCAGACTGATTTCACAGAAGCATGAAAACAAAACAAAAAAGAGAATCAGGAACCAGTCAAAATAAGCGCTAGGATTGACCAAGCTGTGCCACAAAACTGAAAAACTGAGCCAAGAGCCACCATTTTGAACTGCTCATGTTCCAGATGCTGCTGTTTCCTTTACAACCAGCAAGAATCTTTAGCAGTATGTCAACTGATGACCCTGTAAAACAAATCTGTCTGGGTATTTCAAGTTTGTTTACAACAACAACAACAACAAAAACGGGAAAATGTTAGACAAAAATGCGGAACACAAACCCTGACAGATCATTAAAACATTTAACACAGCATAAAAAATTGCATAAATTTCCCTCTCGGGCTCCACAAAATGCTGCGATTTACAGGCAGAACACTCTTAAAGAATAGTAAGATGGATTCCTGCGTTTTATGAACCCATCATTGCACCAAACATGCCCTAAAACAGGCACATAGTTACATAACTATTTAAGAATCTTTAAGGAATGCTGCAAAGCACAGTGTAATTAAGGTTTCCTTTTACTTCATGCATCCCTCGGGGAAACGACTCCACTTCAACACAGACACATCCATCACCGCCAAGGGCAACAGAGAGAGAGAGGCAAACATGCATTAGGAGCTCTAAAAGAAGAATGACTCCTGGCTGATTCGAGCTGGAGAACATCGGGACTGCTTCAGCGTGAAAACCAAGCAGAGGCCTGAAGTACTTCCCCTCCTTTTGTCCACTTAGGAAAACATGCGCTACAAAGTAATCATCTTGACGTGAAGCATGGACCTTTTACAGCCTCTAAAATGAATCATGTAAAAGCGCAAAACACTTTGAATTGTCTGAAAGTTTAGCACAACATCTGATGCCGTAAAGAAAAAATAATTCAATATTCAATCCAGAACATCACTGAATCATCCATAACTTTGGAGTTAGTGGTGCGTTTTAAATTAGCAAACAAAATCACTTCTCCATCACTTTTAAACAGTTTAAACTGTATTCTGGTTGGACGTTTCATGGGTCTTACATTAAGCCCAGTGAATTTAAGGTTTACTACAACGACGACCCTCAGCAAACCAGAAATAGGCCGTAACAATCCAGAGAAGTATCCGACACAGATATAAATACGAGTCACAGTGGACAGCATCTTAACAGCCTGATGGATAAAAGAAGCTAGCAGGGATAAACAAAACCAGACGGAGTGCAAATTTTAATGGTAATGAAGCAATGAGCAAAAACGTACAACTTTTCTATTTTGAGCCTGGAATTAATAGGCATGAAATAATTAGAAAAAAAAAAAAAAAAAAAAAAAAAAAAAAAAAAGAAATTAACAAAAAAAAAGCAACAACAAAGCAGTAGTGTCCATTTAAAAAAAAATTGTGGAGTTAAATTTAAGATAAAAAAAAAATACAGAGCTTCTCATTTGTTCCTTGTCAAATGTTTTGCTTTATATTTTCTATATTTACCTAGAAACTAACCAGTCCAAATAGTAGATAATTTTAAGTTTTTGTTTTTTTTGATCATAGTTAATTATTATTTTGTAATTATCAAATCTTTGCTCTTATCACATCAATGGTTGTTACAAAGCAAGTGTTGAATTGCTAAAATTTTAATTGACACAAATAGAAAACTGATTAAATAAATAAATGTTAAAGCACAACACATTATGTATATTGACTTCTCCTGCAGATGTGCCAACTGGATATTTTTTACAGGCTCAAAAACAGAGAAAAGCTGCAATGTTTTGAGATTGGTTTAGTTGTTAAGAAAACACATTAGTGCACCTGAACCGCACACCACCTGCCTGAAAGGGTCTGGACACGGCTCCTTCAGAAGATGGAGGAGCTAGCAGCATGTGGGAGGCTGACATTGGACTGGGTGAGCGAAGGCTGGCCGAGGACAGATTACAGGACACTGAAAGGACATCGTCAGTGTGGGGAGGGAAAAGCGGGGCGCTCCAACCTGACTGCACTGCAGCATGCTGGGTCAGAAGGTCAATGGTGTAAGGATTAGTCTGGGTGTCGGGGTGAAAGCTGGGAAAGCCGGGCGGTGACTGCTTATAAGGACAAGAATTTGACCAACTGCAGCGCAGCGAGTCAAAGTTTGGACTGGGTTGGGGAAGGAGTGGAGAGAAATGCCAAGGAAAGGAATGGCTGCTGTTGGCTGGGGCGTTGGTCGTGATGGGGGTCCCAGTGTGGGTTGGGGGAAACCACAAAGGAGAAAATGTCAAATCAGAGTTTAACTTAGATGTTTCCTCAGATAAAGACCTTTTATAAAGAGGTGCTCTTTGTAGTAAAGGCGAGTTAGGCTCAGAACTGGTAGAGAAAAGACGAGGGGGAAAATTCAGAGGTAGCGAGGAGAGAGGTGGAGCGGGTGAGTGGGAGGAAGAGGAGGGAGATGATGGATGAGCGTTTCCAGTGCGGAGAGAAAGCTGAGAGGCAAAGCGCTGGTTTTTTTGGCAGTGATGAAGAGGAGGAGCAGAAATACAATCCAGGCTGAAGGTGGGCTGAAGGGATGGACGGCGGACGGGCTGCAAACAGAGAGACAAAGGTAGAGGAGGAGGAGGGAAAGAAATGGAGCCATGAAAAGCAGAGGTGTGCTGGTGGAGGAGACGGAGAGGATCGAACCACAGACAACCATGTTCCTGAATGGAATATACACCCTTTATTCCCAAGAACATGAATGTGTTGCAATAAGGCTAAACATGAACCATGTCTATAAATGACCAAAACCCTGGAAATCACTTCTCTCAGTCTGCTGAATGAGTTACAAAAAAAAACAAAAACATGTTGGCTTCTGATGTAACCCAAAGAAGAAGTTAAGAGATGCTGGCAGCACATGAATCATAGTAATGAGTCAGGGGGAAGAAGCTGGAGAAACAAAATGTAAGGCGGAGCAATGAGGGATCATGGTAGAGTTAAAAAAATATATTGATTGTAACTGAAGACCGTTACATTTGACTAATCTATTAAAAACCGAACCTTGAAATGTCTCCTTGAAGAAAACTAAGCAAATTTTAACAAGGAATTACACACTGAAAAACACAAGACATCACTAAGAAAAATAACTTTAAAAGTGAAAACTTGGTTTTGAAACCAAGACCGCACGCACGCACGCACGCACGCACGCACGCACGCACGCACGCACGCACGCACGCACGCACGCACGCACGCACGCAGGTGTATCGCCATCTTACTTTGGGTGGAGCTTCATCCGGCCCTCCTGAGTCCCAGGAAACTGTGACCTGCCGCCTCATCTCCATCCTGTTCCTCTCTTTCTGCTGGAGCTTCTCCTCCTCCAATATCGTGCTAAGAGAAAATATAGTAAAAATAAGAAAGTTTTTAATAAACACATTCCATCAACTTAAAACAGATATATTAACAAATGTGAAGCAGCGTAAATGTCACTGCAGAAAACATGCCCACTCATTTTCATACTGCTTTTAAGTTGTTGGTCCTTAAAGAAATCTATGTATATATAAATACATACAGTAAAGGTTTACAGTAAAATAAATTCTATTAAATGTTTCCATTTCTGAATTTTTTTTCTTATAATGCTCTGTAAAATTTAAAACATTAGAAAAGAGAAAATTAAATAAAAATTAAATTAAGCATTTGTCCGTTTAGCATTTGTTTATTTAGCTCTTTTAGAAAATGCGATATTTTCATAATTAGCTCAGAATAACTTCCAAGTAAGATCACCCTGAAAGCAGACAGCAAGGTGCTACACGAAGTCTCCAAAAACCCTAAAATGTCATCATGGGATCAGCAATATGTTATTGCTGATATGAAGTAAATTGTTTGAACAATCAGAAAGAAAATGTACAAGTTTCGCTTTCTAACAAGTCAATTCATCATTATCCAGTTCTAGGAAAGAGACTTCATACCAACTCTAAAGCAAGGAGGTGGAAGTGTCATGGTTTGGGGAAGCAGCAGCAAGACGTGTTCAACCCACGTTCATTAAATCCCCTGTGAATATTATCAGGTTTTAGAGAATGGTAAAGGGGAAATGTGAGACCATCCTGGAAAAAAAAAACATTAAAGTGGAAGCAGAATTGAACCCTTCAACATGACAATGACCTAAACACACCAGTAAATCCACCAAAGACTGCATGAGAAGGGAAAGTCCAAGCCAAAGACCAGGTCTAGAACTTATTGAGGTAGTGAAGAGTTAAAACAAGTAATTTTATTTAAGAGCTCTTTCAAACATTTCAAAGCTTAATGTGAAGATTTGGGCAAACTTTCCTCAGACAGATTTCTACGAGAAGCAAATACTACTAGCTCCTAATGAACAGTGTTCTAACTTTTTTTAAGCTAGAAAACCCATTTTTGTTGACATCTCTTATTTAATAAGTAAAAATGAGATCATACGCCAATAATATATATACCATCGGAAGTAAAACGGTTTAAGTTTTCAATTGAAAACGTTTCAAAAATAAAAGCTAAATTTGTGTATTTACCTTGCAGCGCTCCCAGGACCTCCGCAGTGATCCGGCGACTATTTAAATTCCTATAGCTATAATACTTCACCACCCAGTTTTAATTCTGACACAATTGCTTCCAGTATAAGTAAAACCGCTACGTAAACTCTGTCAGTAAAATTGCTCAAGAACTCACTGACTCACTTAAAATTAGGCAACATCCCACGCCTTCTCACGCAGCTATTTCAGCTCACATGAAGAAGCCAAAAGATACCACACAGAAATTTACACAGTTTTCCAGAGGAAACTGAGGCGAAAGCAGCACCAAACCGTCAAAGACGCTGACTTAGAGGCGCCGTCGGTTCCACAAGAGAAAGACGTTCTGTTGTCAACTCAAGCTGAAGTGACCATTGATACAGACTGCCGATACCAGCCCACCCTGAGGGCAAGAGATATTTCTGGTAACCTCACCGCCCTCCTGTCCTTTTGTCTCCTGTGGAGTATTTGTGTGCTGTGCCACCTGTCCGAGTCAATCTCCTATATACGGCCTTTTCTTCCATCACAACACAATCGCTCTTTCGTACAACTAAAAGAGAGCACAAGGCAGTGAAATGATCGCAATCTTTACCCATAATTTAACCTGAACAACACCACACGGACAGAAGAGCAGATTTAGTGTTTTTACTACTTCACCCATTATAAAAATTGGTATTGAGAGTTTATTCTAAGAGGTTAAAACTTCTGTTTACTCTGAAAACAACACTGTTCAAATGCGGAGGTTTTTAGAAATGTATCATCTAGAATAATACATTTTGACTGTTAGACGCCGGGTCACTTTTTTAGTTAAATTTTTAAACTTAAAACAGTGGGATTTCCCATAAAAGACATGTTTTTAACAAGTTAACGGGACAGTATTTTCTGTGTTTGACAAATATGTTTATGCAGTTAATTTCTCATAGGTTGAACTTTTTTTTTTAATCGCAAAATTCAAGAGGCCAGCCTCTTTTCCTTCACCTTGTAACCCACACAAACATGTATGATGACGATACCATCAGCAGCATATGGCAACTTCAACACACACAACCAAGCAAACCCCCCAACGACCCCACCCACGCTGATCCACAACACACAAGCACCTGGAATAACACGACTCCAGGTCCGTTTGTTGATGCAGGATGGGATGACCTGACTGCTCAGGTTTAAGTTTTTCTGCAAATGGTTCAAGATGTCATAAAAATGTAGCTCTTCAACTCACTTTGCTTACATTGAGATTCACTTCAAGACCGGCTTTATGTAGATGTAAAAAAAAAAAAAAAAAAAAAAAATATATAATATATTCGTGTATTGCTATGAAGTGCAGTACAAGAACAAAAGGTATTATGTGAACCATTATATTTAATGAATAAAAAAAATAAATGGTGATGTCTGAAAAGAAGACAAAAAGATTTTTTTGTTGTTTTTTTTACAGTAAACAATTGCAGTCAATTTACTCAGGAAAACAAACAGCTCTCAAAGAGAAATCATGCCTGTGCAAGAGACTATTGAAGAATTTAACTTGACAATCTTCATTCAAGTTAATAAAAATTACCTTTCTCTCTTTGAAGCAAACTCAAAAAGGTTTTTTCTTTATTTAAAATGTAAAAGAATCACCACTCAAGTAAACTGAACTCTTGGAACTCAAAAGTCGGATTATAAAGCTAAAGGAAAATCAGAAAAATAAAACTGTCAGGCATAGACAGAGTGTTCCTATCCATCTGCCTTGTAAGGCTGTTAACACACTTTAAACCTTCACAATCTGACACCAGATAACTCACTGCTACTGCGAAGTGATCTGATTTGATCACCATGAAATCAAATTACAGACACCCTTTAAGAAAGCAGTTTCAAAGTATAATTTATCAGTTTCAACTCGGATAATGATACTCCAGCATTGGGAGCCTCTGTGGTCTGGCTTTGGCTCTCATAGTAGAGGACTACATTAATCCATCTGGATTTTACCTTCATTTATTCTCGTTGGTAAGTTGTAACTCCTGGCAGCTGCCACCTGTGAAAACACCCCTTTCTCTTGTGGTATTCGCTGAGAGCTGCATATTCGGTTAGCAAGGCCTACAACTGATGTTATGATAGAAAAACCCGGCAGACCAAAGGTAACCCAAACGCTTCACATGTACAATATTCTCAGAGTCGCTGCCAGCGGCCACAATAAACGTGATCAATATTGATTCTCTTTCCAAACCACAAAATCACTCACAACTGTGTGGCCGGGTCAAGATGTTTTTCAGTCAAAGCTTCATTTTGTCCACTTACCACCCGGATGAAAAAACCTCATCCACAATTTGTCCTTAGTCTGGCAGAAAATGAAAAACCAGACATATGGCTTATGTTATAGCACTAAAACGATTTTCATAAAGTGAAGGCCTGTTGCTAATAAGAAAGAGAAGCAGATGGCAAGCAGAAGAGACTGCGTGTCGAAAGATGGAGCTGTACAGCTCATCTCTTTTTTAAAAATCTACTTTTAACAGACAGTGAAAAGCAAAATATGTCGTCTATCTTGTTTCTGAATACTGTGTTTTCTATTGAGAGGGTTTCAATCGCATGGAGGTTAAATGACGGACATCTGTTTTGCCAGATAATGTTCAAAAATGCAGGAAATTATGTGGCTGCAGAAAATAGGCACCTTAGAAACCTTTTCGTAATATTCCTCTTCAGTGATTAAGAAAACATTTTTTTTAGCTATTAAAACTTTACATTTATTTGAAATGTTTTACTGGGAGAAATGTTGAATTTGGTCCAATAAAAGGTAGAACAAAGTTAGAATATGAAAAAACCTCTTACACTTTGAGTTCTTCTCCTCAGACATTTCCTTGTTTTTTGTTTTTTTTTTCCTTGGACTGAGAGATGAAACGTAACTTCCAAAAAAACTACAAGTGTTTTGACGCGTTAGTGATTTTGACTTGGTGACTAATGGTGGTTGGGGAAAGCTCCGCCCTAACTGGACTTCATCTCAAACCTCTTCCAGAGTACAGAGAAAACATGAGTAATTGTTATTTTTAGTTTAAAATGTGAGGTCACAAATGTCTCAAATTACTACCTACATACAGCATTTTAAAATGACTAACACTTTTTAAACAGTACTGAATGGCTTTGATTTTTATGCTAACCAGCAAGCTGATTTTCACAGTTATCAATATAATTTGAAAAATTATATCAGTTTGCAAAATGAATATAGATTGTGCCCCATCTTATTTAGAATGTGCATTATTTTTTATTGAGCTAATGTGAAACATTATGTTTCTAATAAATGCGAGTTTTTCACCCATTACAATGACATTGACAAGGGAAATACATTGTATTGGCTGCTGCCAAAGAGAGCAGCTGAAACACAACACATTAAAATTTGGAAGCACAAAATTTAGGAAGCAGAAGAAAACCCTTTTTTTATTTTTTATTTTTTTATAAATCTTTTGTGCCTGATTAACCGGAAGAGCAATGACACAAGCTATGAGCAAAATGATCAATGATTAAGATCATTACAGAGAGTAAACTTGTCAGAGTTAGCCGACTTCTTTAAAGCCTGCAGCTGTACATGTCAAGTCTAGTATGTTCTAAAAGAACAAAAGCAAAAACCATGAACATGTATGTGACATTTAGAAATATAAATATTCTCTCAGCAGAGTTAACTTTGTGTTCAATGTGCATTACGGCTGAAGATACGCCAAGTGGGATAAAATGTCTATCGCTGTCAAAATAACCCCCCAAAAAAAGAAAATGTAATTGCTGGTAGAGAGTTAGCTAAGTGGAACACCATTACAATCCTAATATGGACCATATGATACAGGCCTAATTGTTAATTTCATGGCACTTTGAAGCTAGTGTGTACTCAAGCTCATCTAGCACGACACACTGATTTCATAACTTTAATGTAGAATATAGGATTAGGATTTGACATGGGCAAATTCCTAATCATACCTCAGTTGGAGCATAACATTGCTAATTTTAGGCAAGTACTTTATTCTCTTAATATCTAGAAGGTAAATGCGACTTTTTAAGGGTTTGTGCATTCTTAGAACAGTAGAGAACGGTTCAGCACTTAGCAGGTTGTTATATAATGATTAAAAATAAGCCTTCTGTAACATTTTTTTAAAGGTTTTTTTTTGGCTCTAGTGACCTTTATTTAAAAATGCTAAGACAGGAACGTAGGTAAAGAGAGAGAGAGGGAAGACATGTGGCAAAGGACACCAGGCCAGGAATCGAACCTGCGACGGCCACGTCGAGGACTAAGTCCTCCATATGTGGGGTGTGCTTAACCTCTGCACCACCTCAGCAACCTGAAACCTGCTCGGTCTTATCTGATCACAACACGCAGAGGCTTTGCTGTGCTGACAGAGAACTCCTCTTTCCAGGTGAATCTCGTCACAAAGCACTGATGCGTCATCGGCTAAGAACGTAAAGCATGATCCAAGTTTCAGGAATAAACTTATCTCTGTCATCAATAAAGCTCTGTTACTATGGCTACGAAAATATCATTAGACCAAACAGTAGGTTCAATACAGTTTGTTTATGTCTGCTCGGTGAATAAGAAGATCCTCGGGATCAAAAAGCAGGACTAGTACAGTCAACATTGTCAGTCACCACCTGAGTAAAAATCCCCCATCTGCTTTTAGGCCAGGGAGATTATTTTTTATGTGGATTAACCTGGGAAAGAAACCAAGAAAGTGTCACGTTTTCTGAACAAGTGCTTCTTCAGGAGCACAATAATGTTATTCATCAGCACTTTGTCACAGCTGGAGAGACTAATGGACATTTTTAACTTCATTAAGTAAGACAACAATTTCTAGTAATTTTTTCCGTGTAGAGAAAAAGCTGCTCCTCGTAAACTATGTCCAGAATCATTTATATCCTGGGACTATTTATGATGACTAATGCGTTGAATTCCAGCAATGCAGAAATGTTGGGCACAGCTGTAATTTACTCAGAAATGCAAAACCAGTCAAATGAAAATATACAAGAAATATAGTTGGATGTTCAGTTTCTCTCCTCTCTCCTTATTTCACTGAAATCACACAGAGAGTGACACCTGCTGTTAGGAAAAAGTCAAGTGCTTCATTTGGTTAACACTTATTGTGTTTCTTTGATCAGCAGCTTTTCTGGTGGAGTTTCTGTTTTAGAGGGAGGGAAACAAATTTGTCAAACTATAAAGAATATCAGGAGGAAATCTCCCGACAAGTCTTTAATCTGAAATTTCAAAATAGATGTAAAAATAACTAAACTGCAAGTATAGCACTGAATGCATTTTCCACAACACTTGCAAGCGAACGTTTCTTCATTGAAATTAAAAATCTTACATTTCCCTAAACAACGCTCACACACACACACACACACACACACACACACACTGGCATAATCAACATGAAAACCGCAAAATAATCCAGTTGACTGCAGTACCTGAGTTGTGTTTTAAGTTCATTGAATCGTGGCCTCTTGCTGGGATCGTACGACCAACACTTCGTCATCAGGCTGTACAGGGTCGGGGGGCACTGAGGGGGCATGGCCAGGCGCTCGCCGTTCTCTATCCTGCCGATGACGTCGTTGTTCTTCACGCCCTGGAAAGGCTTGATGCCGTACATCAGGATCTCCCACATGCAGACGCCTGTGGAGTGAAACGGACACGTTGGCTGTAAACGCCTGCAGCTTCACAGAAACGAACCGCGACGAGGAAAAAGGAGACTGCGGCTTTTAAGCGTACCAAACATCCAGACATCGCTGGCTGTAGTGAACCGTCTGAAGTTGATGGATTCTGGAGCCATCCATTTAATGGGCAATTTACCTTTAGATGCTGCAAAAGGGGAATAAAAGGAAGCATTTACTTTAGGTTTCAGTTTGGTTCTTTAAACTCTTATAAAATAACTACAGAGTAGTCAGTAAAGTGCCTCTGCTGAATTCAGATACCTTTATAATAAGAGCTGTCCTCCATGTATCTGGAAAGGCCGAAGTCCCCCAGCTTTACACAGTCGACGGTGGAGACCAACACATTTCGCGCTGCAATGTCCCTGGAGATCAAAAAACAAGATACTCACATATTTTTCAGAAGGTTTTTAGTCACACAAAGATGTATCTGTGTTCTAGTAAATAGCACTAAAATAGGGACAGTATCTCTTGTAAATTGCCTTTTGTACAAGACTCCTGCTATGTTATGGTTGGTTGTGCTGCTTGATGATAATCTCGTTTGTACCTGTGTACGAAGCGTTTGCTCTCCAGGTACGCCAGTGCTGTGCTGAGCTGATAAGAGTACAAGATGAGAGTGGCCAGGTCTAGACTGTACTTCCTAACCTGGAGAAACGACCGCAACTATGGAAAACAGAGGGAGAAAAAACAATCACAAAGTATAAAAGCAGAAGTTTAAACCACAAATAGGAGAAAAGAGACAAAATAATTATGGGACAGAAAATAAGAAACCAACAGCAGAACGCCTGGCTCTCAGTAGTGTACACACCCTGTTAAAATACTAAGTTTTTGTGATGTAAAAATCTGTCGGGGCGTGTAAAATTAAAAAGAAGTTCTGCACTTTTTGCCTCTAATAGATTTCTTGTCAAATTTAAAAGGAAATTGATTATGGTCCTTTTTCTTTCATCACAAAAATCTGTTTAAGCCTTTTTAGCAGTGGTGTATAGATTTTTCTCACCCACTTAGTCACTTAATCTCTGTTTGCATTATTTACAGAGCTTTTAGTAAACATCTTGGCCTTTCAGTAAAGGCCATGATGTTACAATTACCCCCCATTCATCTACTGAATAATTCATACTGGAATGGTGCAACAGATTTACCTGTTAACAGTAATCAGGATGCTTCATTGTAATCAATAGATCCTGAAAACATTCAGAATCATTTTTGATTTCCACATGATTTAACTCCGTAGAAGTTCATTAGATCACATAAAAAAAAAACTGATCGTTTGATTCCAACGATCGGATTGTTTTCAGATTTATAAATGCACCGTCGCAGCCCCTCCACATGTGCAGCACAGCAGTAATGAAAAATTAAACAAGGAGAAAGACAAGAAACACAAATTGTTGAATCATTAATGCAGGTCTGGCTTTTAATCATTACCTCCCCAAGTGTGCAGAGCTCCATGATGATCCACACCGGATTCTCTGTAATGACTCCCATCAGCTTCACTATGTGAGGATGGTCAAACTGACGCATGGTCACTGCATAGAAAACGTCCGCAGATATTCCAATAAACATTTACTGCCCTTCGTCTGCAAGAACTTACTGCTAAAAATAATATATATATATATATATATATATATATATGCAAGGATCTTACAGGCTTCCTGCAGAAATTTTTCCCTGACGCTGTCTGACGTCGAATTCTTGCACGTCTTCACCGCCACAGACAGAGCTGGGTTCTCCTGTGAGAAGTACAGCGTAGAAAAATCATATGTTGCAGTAATACAGTAGAGGCAATCGGATACAAACGCTTAAATTTACAAGAAAACTGGAAAAATACGTAGTTTTATACTTGGCACGTGACATAAGTAAGTAGGAAATTTATTTTAAAGGTTATGTCAAACTTTTCTATTATACTGATCCGACCTAGACTTTAAAATATCATCAACCAAACAACACTGACATAGTATCACACCAATATTACTAGTATTATTACAATTGTTTTAGAATTTTAAGTGCATTTCTTTCATTGCTATGAAGCAGAAAACCATCCAAACTGTGCCCCTGTGACTCGGCTTTACTGTAAAACAAAACAGTTTCACAAAAAAACTTATTTTGCAATTTGAGCTTGGGTACTGTCAGGGATAATATGAAACAAATGTGCTAGAAAAACACTAAATGCAGCAATTAAACAGATAACAGAACAGTGTATCTCTCCCCCCAGACCCCCCTTCTTTTATTTGAAATAGGAACAGAAGGTGCAATTAACATAAGATGGAGGATACGCACCTGGCTGATGTAGACTCCTTGGTGGACATCTCCAAACTGACCCTCACCGATGCAGCGCCCCAACTCAATGCAATCCCGCTGAATCTCGTAGTCCCGCGCTACACACAGACAACGCACACATAGGTTTGCACACCAAAAACAATACAGAAACACAAGAACATTTTTTATTTACTACCCTCTCACACATTGATCTTCATTTACAGAGCGTTCACTTTCCAAGCTTATTAGAGTACTTTACCGTGCGTTTACGTTCATGCTGCAAGTTAAAGGAAAAAGTATCTACATCTAAGCACTATATACTGTCATACAAATTTAAGCAGTATGTTTAACTCGGTTCAATTTGAAACGAAAGCATAAACAAATAAATGACGCCATCTGTGGACCACGGTCGTCATATTTTCAATTTTTGATCTTTTACTCTGACAAGCTTGGCTTTTATCGCACTCAGCACAGCTTCTTCTGAGCAACATGCAACAGCAGCATCAGCAAAACACAGCGACTCATGCCACATAACACAGATGACTAACAGCCAATAAAACTCAACGTATGGCGCTGCTCAGAGGTTTTTATACACTCGTGGCATGAATGTCATTCATTTGGCCTTTCAGTAATCTGTTTGTACTGGTCTGTTTCCACAGAGGACTCATCAACATTAAGCACGACAAAAATTTACTGCTGCTTACAGGGGGAAACTAATCTCTGGTGGAGCTAAATTGAGGATTTTGCACCCAAGAACACTGAGCCACGTAAGCATGGAGGTGCTAAAGGTTTGTTTTCCTGCCAGCGGCACTGATGCATTTAACAAATTGAGTGAAATAATAAAGAGGGCAGACTATCTCCTTATTTTAAAGCTTGACTGTTTGAAATTTGGTCAGGTATCAAAACTCTCTGATAGCAATTCAGATAAAAATCCTCAGTCTGTTGGGAAAGTTTCGCTGCTCACACCATCAGGATCCTCCCGAGAGTTTCCTTTCTACTTCTGCCTCATGCATGATCAGGAGACGTTGTTGCAATGTAAATTACTCAATTAAACTGCCTTGGCTTTCTTTGATAGGTCACTTTTGTATCAATTGACATAATAAACTGAACTTGAACTCTGGATTTAACTCAATCTGTCTGTATGACCGAGTTGAATTTGACTGTTTTTGTAAATAAATCTGTCTTGTAAAATGCTGTGATAAATTCAAAATTGTGGGTTCATTTCCTGTTTTTCAAATTCATTAAAAGTTGCACGCTGTATTTTAAATGAGTTGAAATCACAAATGGAATGCCATTCATGCCCAAGAACATTGCATATGTAAACCTCTGACCGACGTGGAAAATATAAACATAACATTTTATGCTGATTTAAATAGAATGGAAAAAGTCAGGTGGGATGTGTAATAAATTAATAAATCATTGCTGGCAAGAAATAAACTTATCAGGCTCATTTGTGTATAAATGTGTATCCTTGTTTGGTCAGTCAATCTCTTGTATTGTAGGAAAAGAGGACTCAATGTGAAACTCAGGCTGTTAAATGCTGGTGGTTGGCTCTGCCCGACCCGACTTTGTCCACGTTATCATCACATGAATATTGCATGAAGCTACAAATGTCCAGTTACAGAAATCTCTTCTTTTATGATAATTACTACAGTTTAAATGGGACTTTTAGAAAAAGCAGATTCAGGCAGTAAAAAGCCTGGAATGATGATGTGCTAAACGTGGAAGTTGCATTTACTGCACATTAATAAAACTGTTTATTTTAAGGCACTAAAATGGTACCATTATCTGTGTTAGTGGTCCATGTGTCACATTCTGAAATGTGTAAATACGTGAATTCACCTAAACTTTTTGCTTCATAAACTTTCCAAAAGGAAACACCCCAAATAACCTTCCATGATCAAATTATTCGACTTTTATGTTCTACAGGAGTGCAAAGATTTTATCACTTTAAGTTACCTTTGGCTTTTTTAATGATACTGTGTTTTTTTTTTGTTTTTTTTTTAAACCAATGAAATGCAAACAAGGCAAACAACTGGATCCAAGTTCTGAAGCTTTCACCAGCTCAGCCAGAACTGATAGCACAACCACACATCAACACAAGGGGGGAAGTAAAGTACAGCTATAGGAAAATATCACAGGTTTTATTTTACTGGTGCAAGCAAACAAAAGAGGGTCACAACAACCACCAAATGAAAGAGTCATCAACATGGTGTGTTCCAATCATTACCTTGATCTAGTCCATAGTATTCTGGGAAAACGGGTTAGGTATAAGAGACTTTGTTATTTAGATCAATAAGACAGTGACATAAATTAGGCAGGGGCCTGAATGTAACAGATTACTCTGGTTCAGAAAATAAAATTAACCTGTTCAAAATATAGATCTATAAAAGTTTTGCTGAATGAAAATCTCAAGAATGTCTAAAAACAAAAACAAAAAAAAAACCACTACTGATCCATCCTGGCTTAACAGAAACATACTGGAGGCGTATTTAAAAAAAGAAGGCCATGTTTTGGTTGTTGCATGAATATGTCTACAATATCCAGACAACATTTTATGGCAGGTTACATGGGCAAGTTTATATAAAAAGAAACTGCTGAATATTTTCACTTTAAATGTCAGCAACTTCCTCTCACATCACACATTAAAGTTCACTCACCCATCTTCTCTGCCTCTCAATGTTGTCCATCAAGCATTGCATAGGCATGAATAAATCTAAACCCAGAGGTCAGGCAGCACACAGCAGCCACAGCAAGCTCACATCACTGCCTTATCTCACTAAAAGTATGAACGCTGTGTCTGAACACGGAGAAGAAAGCAGCAGGATGGACAACGGTTTTCCGAAAATGTTGACTATAACTCAGACACTGTGTAGTAATTAAGAAGCTGTTTTTAATGAGTATATACTCTTGTATACAAACCAATCTATAAAAACAGATTTAATGAGTAGGACAACAGGCAATTGATGTTTTTGAAAAGTTATCTGTGGAAGCAATTATCATCACTGAAAAATAAATAATGTTATAATAACAAGACATCCCTGCCAAAAATGCACAGCAGTCAATATCTGAGCAATTTTTGTTGTGAACTATTAGAGTAATAAATGAAAAAGACACTAAACACAGTACCTATGGGATATTAAATAAGTCAATGCAACAACCTCACATTTCAGCTGCACTGGCATCCTATACTCAGCTGTCAAAATAAGTAACCGTGTCTCTGTTTCCAGGCAGGTTTACGATTTAAACAACTACAAAAAAAAAAAGCCGATTCTGTGCTTCAAAATGTTAGCAAAAGTTCCATAATCCATCACTGCAGCATTACCAGACAACAGATTTGTTCTGGGATTGCTGTGCAGAAGAGTTTCACACTTTTTCTCAAAATTGCACAAACCTCCTTCACGGCCCTGGGAAAACAAATGTTTTTCTACCACCAGGGTTTTCCTCATTGATGTGGAAAGCAGAGAAAACAATCTATAGAAAACAAAACCAGGTCACAATAGGTGGAGCAGAGTAGCTCATGGTCCATCCATGCACATTCATGTGCAGAGAAAAAAATTCTGTTTGGGACTTTTAAGCATCATTCGAATATGGGAAAACTTTCTATCAGATGTGCTGACAAAGAGGAATTAAAGTAATTCTGTTATCAATCCAATACACTCTTCACCATTTTCATTCTCACCTCCTTTTCATTACAAAACGCCATGCAGTGTCTTCAGCTAGAGTCACAAATACATGTTGCATTTAAGCTACAAAGACAAGACAACACTGAACTCGGCACCAAGTCTATGTGCAAATGGTGTTTGCGTTCCTCCCTAGAGATGCTGATCTCAGTGTTAACGCAGTGGATTTTATTGGTTTGTTTTTTACTTTGTGGTGTTGAGAGATGGCTAACTGCAGCACTAAAACTTGACTTACAAAAAACTAGACAGCAGACGTTATAATGTGGGATGAGTGGCTTAGTGTTAAATCTTAAATCAGCAGTCGATGTGTAAAATATAGTTTCATTCAAAAATTAAGCCGGATTTCAATTCAGAATTATTCAGAAGCGTTTTAAGGTCTGTATTAATTAAGTAAACACTTTTCATTTTCACTTATGAAGTCAGGACTTAAAGAGTTGACAAAATTATTGATTTAGTTTAAATATGGATGCTGTTTTTCCTGGCTTTAAGGCAGAACATGCCAAAGGTCCAACCTAAAATCTCAAAAGTTAACAGGTGTTCAAATTAAATCAATCATTATATACCATTAAAATGAGGTTTTTTCCACACAAGTCTCTACAGACCTATACTTAATTAATTTCCAAAACCTTGAAGTGATGGACAGCCCCTCACTGGGTAAACACATCAGCTTAATCAACAACATGTAGGAGAAAGGCCTACTTACTTGAAGGCATGGTGTAGGTGTCCTCCTCATCGATGATCTCAGCGTAGTCGTCTGTTTCTGCAGAAGCAGAGTCCATTCAGGAACCACAACCAGCAAACATAGTCACTCGGTTGGTGACAAAAATCACAGAACTAAGCTAGGTTGGATCAGTACTTAACATCTTCAGGGTAAAGAACCACATCAACAGATTGTCACCACACCCAACTCCAAGCACATGCACATTTATACGCGTTTATGTACTACTGACCAGATCCCCACTTTAGAATGAGTCACAGTAGTACAATAGTGAGGGAAACATACAGACAGACGGCCAAGGGGAAAGGGGAGGGTTGGAAAGTTTTGTTTTTTTTTCCTTTCCACAGAAACACACTGAAGGCAAACAGACTGAGTCATGGGTCACAAAAACATTCACAGGCAGAGACCAAGATACCGCACAAACGTCCAGCACGCTAAATCAAAACAAGATTTATTATGCTGCTAAATAAAAGAAGTTAAATACAAAGAGTGAGGTTTACCATCGCCACTAATGTGACCTGCAGAAGACGCATGCAGCAAAAAAACCACAAACAGGAGCAAAGAGAGAGAAGGGTTAGTTTTATAGTCAACATGAAAAAAATAATTAGTCACGCAACTAACTGATACATTTCTAAAGAATTCAAGATGGTTTCACTTCAAACTGTAAATGTGAGTCAGTCAGAGGTCAGCAGAGAGACAGAGAGCAGAGACAGAGTGGCAGTGACTAAAGCCCTCCACGGACACATCTGGTGAGACAAGGACTCTTCTCTGCACACACAAATGAAGCTTTATGGAGGAATCTGGCTCTACACACGTATCTATGAGCCCCTCATACAACTCTGATCACATTGGGTCATTCATGACATTTAAGGAGAAGCTGTGTGACTGGCTGGCATCGTTACCTGACACGCAAACAGCCCGGGTGCGTACGCCATCCATCCGCTTCTCCATCCGCTTCTCATGATTTGAAACTCTGCGGCACAGATTTCTCTCATATTAAAAAAAAATAAATACTGCATTGAACGTAAACAGCTGCAAACAGGTAAAAGCCAATTGAAATGTTGTCCAATTTAGGTTATGAATCAGAAAATTATGAAGCCAAATGAGAGTTAATGTATTAAAAAATTACTTTTATGTAATGAAAAGAGCCATACGACGGAATTGTTGAAATGAACAGAGATAAGTCTGTGAATTACTCTGTGTGTAATAATTATACATGTGTGATTAAGCAATAAATCATTTTTTCTATAAGATTTATTGACATGCATTTCTACAACCAAGAGCTTACTCACTTTGGTATCGAAGGAAGAGCTCTGTCTCCCTCTGCAACGAACAGACAAGCACATCAACAAGAGTGAAACAACCTAAAGTGAGAGCCCAACCTTGACTGCTGTTTCTATGAAGCCTCAGCTACTTGTAGAAAAGGCGCACAGGCTGGTTATTATTCATAGTGACGAGAACAGGCGGGTCATCAGCATTAAATGACATCTGCTGGAGGGTTCTGTGTTTTACAACAACACACTTTTTCGCCCCCTCCTTTTATTTGAACCGCAGCAGCATCGAAACAAAAAACCCAAAAAAACTCAGTAGTACATCAAAATACAAAACTATGTAGCTACTCAACATACCTTTATGAACTCTAACAATGAAGGAGCGCGAAACCGAGGAGACGAGACGACAGTAACCGTCAATCAAGTCGGCCATGTTTTCTGCTGTATTCAGCAACGCTGTCGTGACAGTGAGGGGCTGCAAACACAGGCGAGGGAGACAGAAGGATCAGTGTAAGAGCGGGACAGGGAGCTGCTTCACAGAGACACAATGAGAGCTTCACTGATAATAATGTACCCTATCAGAGTGTGTGCACACAGCCCTGTGCCAATACTGCAGCAGTGATGCACACATGCAGCATCCGGCAGCACAAACAGGCGCTCTGAAACCCACGAAATTAAATCCTTATTTAATTTCTAATGCAAACTTTTATACTATTCGATCAGTATTTTTATAACTTTGTGCAAGAGGAACCTTCTCAATGGTTAGTGATTTTTAAGTATAAGCGCTTTGTTAATAAAAATGAGGGGAAAAAAAACCTGTTAAATAGCATTGCAAGTCAGCTGGAAGGCAAACATTTTACAGGAACAGATTCTATTATGGTTTTCTACCCAACTTTGTTCTTGGTTCAACACATTTTCTGTGGTATCATTAAAAATAAGTAAAAACACACTCAAATATTTTGATTGAGCAGCAAAGTTGTATTTCTAAAAGTTTAGTTCAGGCAGCTAGATTGTAATGTTGATCTCAGCCAGGTCAGGACTCTGGAATGGTACAAATTATTTTGAAATTAAAGCACATGAGGTGATGTGGTGGCGCAGGGGTTAAGCATAACCCGCCCTAGTTCTCGACGCGGTCACCACAGGTTCAATTCCTGGCCTGGTGACCTTTGCCGCATGTCTTCCCCTTTCTCTGATTACCCTACTTTCCTGTCATAACACTTTTAAATAAAGGCCACTAGAGCTAAAAAAAAAAAAAAACCTTTAAAAAAAAAGAAAAGAAATTATAGCACGTGTGCTGAATATAAATAGGTCTTTTTCTATTTCAGAACAATTTTGTTTGCACATCATCTAATATTGGTTTGTATATTAAAACTGAGATGCACAGAGAAACAGGCTGGTAAATGAAATCGACGATTCTCTGCTATTTTTGCCTTACTGGTGAGCAGCACATTGGATACTCAAAAAAGAAAAAAAAAAATCTAAATTGCTGCCAAGTGGCAAGGAAAAAGAACAACGATTTGTTATTTTACTTGAGGTGTTAAAAAAAAAGTCAGCGGAAGCACTGAAGCAAGAAGCTCCTCAAGGACCGGATAAACAAAAAAAAAGGATCAAAGTGAGCGTATACACGTACCTCTGGAGCTCCAGCGACGTTCAGCTGAAGCATCCCTTTCCTGTCCTTTTCTTCCAAAGCAGAGTATTGGATAGACTGGACTTGGTTAAAATTAGCTAAGTGTGTTGGCTAGGGAGTGAAAGAGAGATGCATTAAAATCCTAAATATCCACTGGTTAATTATAAAGAGCAATACAATTGTAGAAAATATGCATGGCAGGTATTTGGATGGGGAAAATGTTTCCTACTTTTCTAAGATTCTGTGGTGTTTTTATCCCTGGTAGTTTGTCAAATATATGAAGTGAAGATCCCAAGGATAGAAGTAACACACCAGACTGCTGCTCTGAGGAGTTATAGCCTAAACATACCAGTGCAACTCATGCTGCCATAAACGCATCAGCAAACTTTTGCCAAATATATAAACCAAACCGAAGCACATAAATCTGCAGAGGGTCTCCGATATTAACCCTTATCACAACAGATCACATTTCCTTAAAAGCTTTCCCTCCCACGTGATCAACATTAGGTTCACTCAAACAAGTGCAAGTAAAGTCTCTAGAGACCATTGTCCACTTAATATGTATTTGTATTTGCCTCAAGTTTCCAGCACAGTACTGCATTGTAAGTAAGTGGCATGAGTAAAGTAGAGGTGAAAGAGAAGATAAGTCAGAATCAATCATAATCAGGCCTCGTAGGAAGCAGGGAAGCTCTTAGCTGTTCAGCTGAAACTGGATCCTTTGTATCCAAAGCACAGGCGATAACGCCACCACTCTATTAGAAGATCCATATCAAGATTTTTTTTTAATATTGAGAGACATAATACATAAAGAGAAACACAAAACACAAAAGAAGTTGATCTTTTCAGTGGATCTGTAGTGATTTCTATATCACCTCCAAAGACAGGAATGAAACCAAAAAAAGCTCAGATCTCTGAGCATCTGAGTGACCAAGACAGAAACTCAATGCACTGATAAATCTAAAATGGACAGGATCAAAGTGGTGTATCTGACTGGCTAAAATGAAGAGAAAGTTATAAATCGGCATACGACCCTAATGAAATTCTGCCGTTTTACCAGTGTTTCACACGGTTCAGATATGAACCAATTTTTAAAGGTAAAACAACAGGAAAATCTCACATAAAACAGCATCACAGGCATTTCTCAAACTTGAGACTAAAAGTGTGGAGCGTTCAAACCCAGCAAAATCTGGCAGAGGGAGACAGACCACTAGATGGCAGCATAATCCATGACAATTATGGCCTCCCATTAAAAGCATCCTCTTTATTAATGTTCAAGATCAGAGAAATGACAGACATCAAATTTGTACAAAGATCGATCCGAGTGCATACTCACAGTTGAGCCCTTATCTGTGAGGTAGCTGATTCCTTCCTCTGGTCCTATTGCCAGCTCTACTGATATTACCCAACTAGACTAAGGAGGAGAGGAAAACAAGGCAATTACAAGAATTATAATTGCCTCTCTATGACTTAATATAGGGTGGAAACACATATTAAGTGTCAAGTATCAATACTTTCCAGATTTTAACTTTCAGGAAGTCAGGAAAGCTGCTTTACTATGGAAACTATGTATGTTTTTTTTTTTTTTTTTACCATAAACAGCCATATTGTATACTTCTGAATGATAAAAGGCACCATAATGTGCCTGGAGAACAGGAACCTTACCCCTAAAGCACATTTGAAGCACTCCTTGTCAAAGGGGTAGATGGGAGTGATGATCTCAAAGAACTTGTGGATGCTCTGCTCATCGTTGAGGTTAGCAAACTGTTTGAAGGTCTGCTGAATCTGCTTACGAAGAGTCTTGGCCTAATGGAGGGAAGATGGTGGGAAGAAAAGAAAGAGAAGAAGAGAGAATGAAGCCTTTCAGGAAGAAGGTTGGTTCAGAGCCAGCAGAAGAACAACACACGTTTGACAGCACAGGCTGTGAGTGACAACAGCAGGTTTAACTTAATTCCACACAATCAGATAAGCAGAAATCCTTTCAGTCATCACGCCGGCTCTGCTGCCAGTCAACCAAACAGCCTGCCAGCTGTAATTCCAGATACACACTAAGCCACTGATAAAATGTAATGTAAACAGTTTTTAAGCATATTCTCACCTTTAGGGAGTCCAGCAGACTTTTAGGGAAGAACCGTCTCAAACCCACATCCTTCCTAGAATGAATAAAAACAGTTACACCTTTGCAATCACACACATCGTAAAGGATAACACAATTGAGTTCAGTGACATGTGATCAACAAGAAAAAAAAAATCTTACTCTAGTAGCTCATAGTTTGATTTCTTATCAAGAGCATTTCCTGGCATCTCTCTGAAGAACCTCCTGCATAATTCACAGGGAAAACACACAGAATTTAAAGTGATATTTTTATAAAAAACAACGTCATTTCGTAAGTATGAGTTTTCACATTTTGCTACCAACACAGTAGTGCATAATCCTGAAGGGAAACGGAAAGGATTAATCCGTTTCAAAATCAATTCTTTTCATTAATCAAATACCGTTACATTTAATCCAGTGCAATCAGCTGTCCTCAGAAATCAATTGATTAATACATGAAGGGGAGTAATTTAAATCCAGTAACAACCTCACTGTTTCAAAAAAGCCACAAGAAATCCTTGGTAATGTTCAGCACAAGAAACTTTAGAGGATGCTGCAAACATTGGGTATCAAGTGCAAAAGTTTAACTTTTTGGCCAACATGGAGAAAAACGAATACAGCAAATCACTCCTGACACACACACACACAATGTAAAACATGGCGGTGGCAGCATCATGCTGTGGGAATATTTGTCTTCACTAGGGACAGGTAGGTGGATCAAAAACATATACAACAGAATGACATAGATCAATACATGTGTGTTATTTTAAACTGTCCTAGTCAAAGTCCAAGCCTAAATCTGATTAAGAATCTGTAGAAATATTTGAAAATTTACATGTGATTGCACTATTGTGTAAAGAACAACAGAACAAAGTTTTTACTCTAGATTGGTAAAAACTCCCAACATTACATGAAACTGTAGTGCACTGAAGGCTGGTTCTGCAAAGTCAACGCTTTTGCATCATCCGTCAAAATAAGAACGCATCTGAATACAAACTGTTTCAAAGATGAACAGTGAATGAATGCCTCAATTTCAAATTTTCAACTAAATATGAAAGCTTAGGATGTTGGTAGGGTAGTGAGCCAGTCGGCAGCATTCTCCTGTTAGCGTAAGCATATGCTGGACTCGCTGCTGAAAGATGCAGGTTTTTTCTTCCGGTGCCGTTTTCTGTTTCTCTTGGGTCAGACGCAAGAAGCTGCCAAGGCTACATGTGCTTTCACTATCCCCCATCATGTCACACTAATTAATGCCTGTCCTAGAAAAAAAAAAAAAACTGTTTATTGTGTTTAAGATTTATTTTTCGCATAATTGTTTCACTCTATGATACCTCTAGGAATGTTATAATGTAGGATTAATGACTATAATGCTGAAAATAATAGTGATTGTGAATGCTGTGCATCATTTGGCAGGGTGTGGGTGGCATTTTAATCTGCATTATTTTAAGTGGGGAAACATAATATTCAGGATGCAAGCAGCCTGTTCGAACAAATTATCTGTCGTTGAAACGTGACAAAATGTGAAAATTCAGTGGTTGCAAATACTTTTGCTAAATGCTGTGGAGTGAAATGATTTGACTGACATTTCTCTCACCTTATTTCCAAACAGCCTAGTTTCAGTGCAACATCTTGATCCACCTGGTCAGCTAAATGTTGCATATAATCACGTTTCACCTTTAAAAAAAAAAAAACACACAAAATGAAAACATTGTTTCAGGTGGTCAAATAGGATTCAGCAAAAACGTCAAGTTTAGGTCGTTTTTACTTAAGGAAACAGCCATAAAGTTTCCAGTGTCTGTGTTCTCACCTGGTGATAGAGGTAGTTGAGAGAGGGTTTGTCTTCAGAGAAATGGCTGAGATAACCTTTAGGAAAGTACCGTATCCGCAGCTCGTACCTGGGAATGGCAGGAACAGAGCGAGAGGGTTTGATGGGACAGTCCTAATGGAGGAGAGGAGACTCTGTGTCTTGCTTCAAAAGCATGGCTGCTCGCCAGCACAAGTTGTGAAACGGCGTCTTGCAGCCGAATGACGAAGCCTTTTCCACTCAGTACATTATATTTGGTGCCACTGTGAGAAGATACACGGTGACTTGCTGCTAAATCAATCATCTAAAACCGATAAAAGAGTAATATCATGAACCATAATGGGACTCTTGCAGTCACGCTTGCCCGGAGCTGTGTCGCAGGAGTGTCCACATAGGCCACCGTTGTTTAGAGCGAGATATTTGCTCAAGAACGACACATTACGGAGAAGTGGGTCAGGAGAGCAGTAAGCTTCAAGCTGCTGTGATGCTGCATGCCAGAAGTTAGATAAGAAAGAAAATCAAGGCCAGAAACAAAATGAATAAATCATTGTGTTCTATTATGAATGAATCCTTTGGAAAAAAAAAAAATGTGTGTGAGAGAACCAAAAAAAATGGAAGAGGATGAATAGGAGGATTAAAAAAAATTGCTCAAATAAGAATGAGATTACAAAGCAAAAGAGCAAGGAAGGAGTGAGGGAGTCAGTCCATCCATCCCCCGGGCAACTGCTGCTGTTCTAACAATAGCTCGGCGGCGGCAGCAGCAGCAGAAGCTCCTGTGGGCTTGAAGCTGCTGCCCTCTGAGGCAGGTTGACTGCAACAACTGGAAGACACTGCTTTACCTAACCAGCTCCCGATGAATTAATTTCAATTTTAATGACTTCAAGCTAAGGACAAAGGGCTGCATTTTAAGGAGCCGTGTTAACAATAACAACTGAGGATGGTTAAAAGCTTGAGATATTTGAATGCAGGCTGAAATATTTTGACATGTGTCACTCAGGTAGGAACATTTGGACTATAAATGAGTAGAAATTAATAAAACATGAGAAATATGCAATGCGTACAGTTGTGTTTTGTTGTACAGAAAGCCCTAACCACTGCATGTAAACAATGAACACTGCATTGCATAAATGGCAACATTCCAAGCACAAACTTTAATGTATTTTCTGGAGATTCTATGTGATTGACCAAACAAATTAGTACAAATCTATGAAGGGAAAGGTTTCCTTTCTTTGTTGTTGGTTTAATTTTGAGTGTATTCAGAATTCCTCAGTGAGTACTTTCTTTGTAGACCTGCGCGTTTCAGCTGGAGGCTTGAGATTTTCGACCCTCTCCATGCACCTTGGGA
Organism: Poecilia formosa; assembly: GCF_000485575.1. Taxonomy (NCBI): domain Eukaryota; kingdom Metazoa; phylum Chordata; class Actinopteri; order Cyprinodontiformes; family Poeciliidae; genus Poecilia; species Poecilia formosa. Next base: position 396,297 of record NW_006800212.1, on the reverse strand, counting down.
GTCACTGAAGTTGTACTAGAGACATTTTGGATTTCTTTGCAAAACCACTTTTCACCACAACTCTAAGTATTTTTCCATGTACATCACCACCAGATTTGTCCATCTGGAGACTGAAGTTTTTGTCCATTCTTTGTAAAGGAGCTCAAATAGGGCAAAGCTGGACAGAGACGATATGTGAAAGTATGTTTTCAAGGTGTACAACAGTTTATCGATTGTTTTCGGTTGTTGTGTTTTATTTTGGATATTTAAAATATCGCTTGGTTCCAGTGTTAAGTTTTCTTTACAAAATCAAAAGTTATTGGTTTGAGAGGACAAACTTGCATTATTATGCCGTTATTCATGCATTACATGAAAATGGACTTAAAATAACAATATTGTCGTTAATGGAAATAATGTGTTATAATGACAGGCCTATAACCTAAACTGGTTTCACTTGCACTGTTTGACCGGACATCATCAGCAGTCATTAAGAGTAGGCTTTTATCCTAATAATCAAGGGAATTCAGATAATCAAGAGGAGAGATGAGGGAATGAACAGAGAGACGCTGGAAACTTAATAATTTACCGCCACTCTTCCTGTGGATGCTGTTTCTCAAATCTCTCTCTGATGTGAGACACACCCAGATCTGGATGTAACCAGTGCAGAACGTCAGAGTGCAAATGGGTCAAACGGAGGCCCAGAGACGACACGCAGCGCAACTTGTGGATCTCTGCTATCTTCTGGATAACACCCTGTCAAAACAATTTAAATAACAGAAATGACTGAGGGAAGCATCTGAGAACATGTCTGGAAAGGAGTGCGTGCGCCTCTTACCCGGACATCCGTAGCGTCTCCATATCTGATGTTACTCGCCCAGGTGCTTGGTTCGCTGTTTGTCTCGAAGTAGTGGAAGATTTTGAGAACCCGGTCCATGGAGCCAGGAGGTCGCTCCAGCCCCCCAGCAGAGCCACTGGTGCCGGGAGCTCCAGGCATTCCTGGCCGGGATTTTACCCCGCAACCGCCCGCTGTCGAGTGATTGAGGCTGGGCTCCAGGTAGGAAGACGATGCCATGCCTGACTCGGATGGTCCTGCTGGGGCTAACTGGCCGTCATATTCTGGAACAAGACGAACAAACTGGGTTTAGTACTGGGAGAACGATTACCAAACAACCTGCATCCAGTTCTGTTTCTTTAGGGTAATTGGCTCAATTCAAACATGTTTCTTTCTGTGACAGAACCATCAATTAACTGAAGTAAAATACGTTTTTAAAGGATAACATGAAAAATGGCTTTGCAAATGGCCGTCGTTATATTCCCCCTGACTAAAAGTCACAATAATCAATAGCACATAAAAAGAATCAATGCCTAACAAATCCAGGCTTAAAGGAGATTGCCGACCTCAATCAATCAATATAAACCAACAAATCACTGCCACCAAAGACTTATTGCACTCAGAAGCCTTTAGCTAAACCAAATACAGCATACAAGTATTCACACTGTGGACATGTCCACATTTTGTTACTTTATAATAAGAAAAGTCAATATTCTACTGAGATTTTCTGTGATGAACCAAAAACTTTTCATTAATCAAATAACTCTAAAAAATATCTAGACCAACCAGTTGTCTTCAGAACTGGAGCTGCCCTGGATTCATAGGTTTGTTAGACAACTTTAGTGAACAAACATCATCATGGAGACCAAGAAACGCCGCAGACATGAATTCTTACTCAGCTGAGAAAATACTGTGGTAGCAGCATAATGCTATGGGAATCCTTACCTTCAACAAAAGCAGCAGTGGACAGAGTTAATGAACACATGCAGTGAGTTAATCGAGGGCAGTCCCAGAAATCTAATAAAAGATTGTTGCAAGAGTTGAAGATTCACAGACACTATCCAGCCAACCTGACTGAGCGTAAGCCGGTTTCACAAATGAATGGGCGATTTTCAGTCTCAAGATGTTCAAAGATGAGAGCGATAAAAGACATTCAAAAAGTACAGTGACAGTAACTCTAGTAAGTACTGACTCAAGGGGCCTTAATGCATTGCATGCCACACTTTCTAGATTTCTATTTGTAAAAATAACTCAAAAATACACAAGTATCCACACTGTGGACCTTTCCACATTTTGTTGCATATAGAAGTGTCCTACTATGGAACTGTGTTGATCTATCACATAAAAGCCAAATAAAATACACAGAAGGTTTTGGTTGCCGTGCCAGAACATGGCAAAAGGTAGGAATGCACACTTTTTTGCAACGTGCTTTCTGGATTATATTAAAAACAAAAAACAAAAACCAACACAAATAAAAACATAACATTTTAACCAGTGAAATGATAGAGAGATACTATTATTTTTTTTAAAACAATGCCATGTTTTGGGAAAATTTGAATCATGGCACTCAAGTGGATGTTAATTTGACATTCACGCCCACGCTGACATTTTCAACAGCCATCATCCCTCAAATAGAGCAAGCGAAGCAGCATTGGTTCCCCTATTGCTCTGGTATTAGTCAACAATGATTTTACACCTGAAAAACCAAATCTATCTACCTCAAAGCCTGGAAATCAAACCTGCTGGCAGTGGCAGCACCGGAAAATAATTTCTATAGAAAAAACTGGAAATCAAGTAAATTTGCCCTTCAAAAGAAATCTTTCCCGATGCGACACAACAAGTTTTGTTATTCTACCTGCTGGAATCGAGATTTTGATTTAACACTGTGTAATAAATGCAAATATATGATTCTCTATTCTGTCACCTATTTATCCTTTCTTTTAAAAAGTTGGAATGCTTCTACGTTAAGCTTTTGAGAGCCATGCTGTATGCTCTGATGCTTCCTGCCCCTTCCTGTCCTTTCCTGATGCTTCCTGCCCTTTCCTGGATGTTCATGCTGGGTTTGTTGAGTCATCATCACAACAGGAATTCCTTTCAGCTGACACTGAAACTTGAGCTGCTAAGTTACAATGAAAGATACAAAAAAACCAAATATGATCGTTAGAAGAAGAAAAAAAAAAGAAAAATCACTTCTTACGCGCTTTTCTGCATAGTCAGCATCAGTACAGGAAGACTGTTCATATTCAGAAATGAATTGCTGCTTTTTCATTAGATGCCAAATCCAACTCAGACAATTTGAGCAAAACAGTAACAAAGGGCCCTGCTTCAGCAAAAAGATAAATAAATCACTACAAACTCAGTACACTGAACAGCCTGGAGCAAACCAATCACTAGGACCAAATCGGTTTATTCAGCATTTATTGTTTTAGAAATGCTCGGGTCATGGCCAGATTACTTCCTGCTGAAACACAGGAACAAAAATATGATCCAGGGTTGGTTGACTCAGCATTTTCATCAGGGTGGCCATCAGCTGCCTCGGTGCAGTGATGTGCACAATGACTACAAAAAACGGAAAGAAGGACATCGTGCGTCTGTTGCTTTAACTCAGCTTGACCCACTGTTACAAAACTATGAGAACTATACTCTTGTTGTTGTTTTTTTCTTTTATCCTATGAATCTGTTTTCTAATATGATCTCCAGAATTCAGACTCAAAAGTTCAACAATTGACCGAAACAAAAGAAAACGTAAAGGATTTTAGTAAAAATAGATCAAGAATAAAGAACGGCAATTTTAACAGGTGACCGTTTAATGCAGTTAGCGAGAGGATTTAATGCAGCTGAAACCCCAAGAGATCAGTGCATCAGTCACACTCTTAAGGATTTCATGCAACCAATTAGCACAGACCAGATTTGAAAAAAAGACATCTTATGGTGTTAGCAGGATCATCCAATTAAAAGTATATCAAAATGCCCTGAGACGATTTATTAGTCATTTAAGATATTAATCTGCTGTACGTGCAGAATCCTTCTGCTTGACGGTTGCTGATAACAATACAAGCTACAAGAAGAATGGACTCTGATTTTTTGTGAAGAAACTTTACATTTCCAGACTATTTGAAGTATCCTAAACACTCTGACCACATTGGTATTAGACAAGGCGGTCGGAGTATTTCAGAACCTGCTGCTCTATTGGACTGGGATTTTCACACACAGCCACCTCGGGACTCTAGAGCTCGGTCCAAAAAATTTTAAAAATTCAGTGAGTGGGGTGTAATTAAGTCAGGAATGTAACTTTGCTGAATTAGTTGTGATGTAGTTTATTGATCCTCAGTAATTCTGGAAGCTCCTTCTGCATCGTCCTTGACTTGTTTCAATGAGATGTGCTTAAACATATTACAAGCATCATCTTGTCTGAGTTATAAAGAAAAAGAAGCAACTGCATCAAATCGGGTACACAGCAAAATACCAACAATCAGTCATAATCTGCTGAAGGCACATACGTAACACATTAAGAAAACCACATTATTTCTACATTCAGCCTCACTAAATCCTATTGAGCCAGTAGAAATGCCTGCATTTCCAAGCAGGTGTTTATGCTACCGGGTTTATGCTACAAATAGGAAATCTACTATGATATTGTGAGCATTTTGTGTAGCACCAACAGAAAAAGTTATTGTGGATTGGGTTATGTCTATGATTTCACATTCTGGTTTGCTTTATGTTTGTTGCTCGACTGAACAGAAAGAATATGCACAAAATCATGACAATAACAACAAAGTGTTACTATAAAGCTAGAGATGAGCCAGTATTAGGATTTAATTGGCTGCCACTGACCAATAAGGTCTGACCTGCCAATTCAAAATTTCTCTATGCCAAAACTATAATCTTAAAAATCTTGGAAAAAATCCACTCTTTCCTTTTTGAAAAGGAAACTATAGTTTAGTTCTTACATCAGATTACTGCATTAGTGCTGCATTCATTTTTACACAATGAATGACATATTCAACTACATTTAGCTTTGAACCAATATCTTGTCAAACCAAATCCACACACACGCCCCACACCCACAAGGACAGAAATCGAGTCAAATAGGCCATGCAGGCTGCTGGCAGAGCCATCAGCGCCTCCCTCACAGGGGCTCCAGCCTGTTGGATCACAGCAGCATGAGGATGAACCCTGCCTGCCCCGCGCCACCGGCAGCAGCAGGAGGGTTTATGTTCTGGACGTAACGGCGAACTGGGTTACTGGTTAAAGCCCACTTCTGTGACGCTTCTCTGTCAGCTTCCTTTGCATTTCCAATAAAATTCCTGCATTTTCCCCACTGCCTCAATACTCTTCTGCGAGTGTCCTTTCTGAAACTCGTGTCTCATTGCTCTCGCAGCATCTTTTAAATCCAGCCTTTATCAGCTCCGTCTGATCCTCTTGTCCTATTGCACTACTTCTCTTTCTTCCTCCCTCTCATCTTTCGCCTATCCTCAAACAATTCCCTTCATTCCCCTCTCACACTACTACCCCATCTCCTTTCTGATGGATGCACATAATGTACATCAGAGCACCAGGAAGAATATGTTTATAATCCAAACTACTTATATTTCTCTAAATGCAGGCTAGTAAAAAACTTTGCAAGACTCAGAGATGCATGAGAGTTTGCAATCATTTACTTTTGTGGTTGGGGCATAAATTACAGAATCCCACTGGCTTTTGATGAAAAAAAAAAAAACACCCAGTGCCTAAATAAGTAAGGTAACCTGACAAACAATCCTCATGTGAAGAGATGCTGGGAGAATCTAAACAACATTTGCTCTCCTGTTTAAAAGCCGGTCATGCAGCGCTTCCATCCACCTTTGGGAGATGCTTCAAAGCTTCTCATCAGTTCTGCATCTAGAGCTCATTCATCATAAACGCTGACAGCCGCAGCCACTGAGGACTGGGTTTCTGGGCTTTCTAGCACACTGTGAAATTGTTGCAACTTCACCAAACACTAATGATGAAATTCATTGTGCTGCTTATACAGTCAGATTTTCTTTATCATGGAGCAGCAAGGCTTGAATGAACCAGTAGACCGCAGGTAAGAATATGTTTGCAGGGCTGCAGTACAGACACGATGTACATCTTTTCTTAAAACAAAAAAAAAGAAAGAAAGAAAAGATGTAAAAGAAAAGTTAATAGATGCTTCTATGGTATTTTGTGGTTCACTCTGTTTGAAAAATCAGAGATCAATATGGCTGCCACATCCTTAAATAAGTGGTAAAAGTTTTACATTTACACCACTTATTTGCCCCACACAACAGAACTCCATAACTTATATTAGTGTGAACTCCTAGAGAAAAAAAAAAACTATTTCTTTATTGCTTACTAGTAGTTGACACCTCATCAATTAGCAAATCCCAGTGGACTTCCCTCTTGTAAGTAGAACATGCTGCGCTCCAGGTGAATTATAAGGAAATGAGCTTTAACTTCCTGGGCAAATTGAATGGCCTATTTTTATTTTATTTTTTTTTAAAGATTCAGATTAAAGCTGCATAGTATATCGTATCACAAATGTCATTGCAATATTAGTGAGTCAAATGCTGCTACTGCAGAGGTTTAATTGGAGGGAACATTTGGAGAATATTATTCTATTTCAGCTGCAACGCACTGAAACTCTGCTTGTGAATATCAGGACTTTGACAATCATTGTCGGCGGTTGGATCGTCAGAATTTAATTTATTGCAATTTAGGTTAAATGCAACTGATACTGTCTTTGTAATATTAAACTACAGTACTGCACTGTCCTATTTCCCTATTATTTAGCAGCTATAATTTAATTTATAAAGTCTGAAGAATAAATTGCATCTGATGGTTCTCTAATATGGATGTAGGAATACAAAACAGTATTAGATAAAATCTGTGTTTTAAGAATTAATAAGTGTAGGACATTTGAGTTCAGGTTATTCTATAAAATAGATTCAAAACTGGCTTTTTGTGTGTTTGATAGATAATAAAAAGTCCTTTAAACAATCCATGTTCAGTTTAGAACTAAACTGTTTAAGTTTTATTAATCAACATATTTTAGATGTTCAACTATATCTGATGATGATGCCGACTTCAGCTTTATCAGCATGTAAGCCATTATGTTTTCAAAGTACTTCCTGTCTTGCTCATATATTCTACTTTTACAAGGTAAGCATTGTAACATCACACAATTTAAAAGAGGAGAAGCTTCTTCGATGCCAATTTATCCAGCAAAAGTCACAAATAACTTGGTTTGTAGATAGTTACTATAGGGGAAAATATCTACAGGTTACATGGAGAAGTATTAATATTGTGACTCATTACAGCCTGTGCTGCTATATATTAGTGAGATCTTAATAGTGACACAATACATACTTGGTAGCGGATGCTGCGCATAGATGCAGGCCCCTTTGCTCCAGCAGAGAGGGATACAGCCACTGTTCTCCATTTTATCGGAGGGGCAACAAGCTCCAGGTCGGGCCACAGAGCCCACGTTGTACTGCTGGGCCCAAGAACCAGCATAGAGCCAACAACTAGGAGGAGTTTCTATTCCGGCTTCTAGCAAGCGATTAAAGCAATCATGGTTGGAAAACGTGGATGTACAAAAGCAGAACAACTGGAGAGGTGTTTCTGAATATTTCCAAAAATGGATCCAAGTTCTTCTGGACTGGAAACCTGACTATCACTGGTAACAGATATATTCATGGTACGAAAAGGTTTACTGTAAAGAATCCGGATGGATAAAGGGCACCAACATTATCATGTCATCCTTTCCAGCTTGCAGAGACACTTTGTCTGACTTGAAGTAATTTGTGGTCAAGTTTCTTGCAAATCAATCCATCCGATTTATGTCATGACCTTTGACCTAGCAAAAATTCCTTTCTCACTGCACAAAACGATATGTAATCATCCTCTGTCAGAACGCACATTTTTAGTTCCGTCACCGCAGGGAGTCCGAGTCCTAGAGGATGTAGATGATTGCTGAAAGACGCTTCCTCAAAGAGGAGGTGCTCCGATCACATATTCAAACTTTGCAACTCCACTTGATGAGATTATTCCCTTGCAATCGGATCATCTTCTTGTGCAATGAATCAGGTCATCGAAGCCAACCAAATTATCAAGTATATTAATCCCGATGTAAAAGTTAAAAAATGTTTCAGAAGAACAGAGCTTTGTGCTTTATTTCAAATTTCCAGCTTACAAAGTGGCACTGAAGGACAATCCTCCAAAAAGGCAGTCATTTTTGATTGGTAAATCCACAATACTGTCCAAAAGAGATAGCAAAACAAATCACCCAAAAATCAGATGAGAGAAATGGGCATCAGTGGGCTGCAGAGACAAAAATGTAGGGCAGAGAGGGGAGCAGAGAATTGGAACAGAGTGAGAGAGAGGAAGATGAAAGTGGGCAATGCAGGAGGGAAAAGCCAATGCAAGAGAAGGAAAGAGACATGAAGAGAGAAGAGGCAGTGGATGACACCAAAACAGATTGTTAGAGAAGAAAAAGAGGAAAAGATGAGCTAATGAAGTGAGTGGGATGGAGACAGAAAGCGGAGAAACCCCAGGGAGAAGCTGAGCCTCACATCCTCTAAAGATTGCTCATAATGTCTGCAGGAAGTAGCCGGGTCAAAGCAGGTATACGATGCTGAAGAGAAGAGGGACATGATGTGACAGAGTCTTAGAGGTGAAAAGCTTAAAAAAAAAAAAAAAAAGCAGGGCTTTAAACCCAGACTGGAGGAGAGTCAGGCAACAAAGGCAGGAAAAAAAAAAAGAAAGATAATGCAGAAGAAGGTTTGATGCAGCAAATCCCTTTCAAAGTCAGTCAGCCGTGTGTTGTTCAGTGAGGTTTTAGAAGCCTTTCTTCTGTAGCGTCGCAGGAGAAGCAAGATCACAGCATCGTTCCAGATCTCTTACACATGCCGCGGACAAATGCAAACACTGCGTTATCCAGCAAAATCCTCCAGCTCTCTAAATGAGCCACTAAGTGCAAGAAGGTGTGTGTGAGTGTGTGAGAGAGAGCCGGCGAAAAGGGTGCAGAAAGGTGTGCGCGCATGCTAGTAATGAAGTAGCTCAAGAGTTTGCGAGAGAAATATAAATGTGAAATCTGGTGGGGCTATGTTTGAATGTCAGCAAAAAGTGAGTGAGCCAAGAGGTTTTCCTCTGTGCTGCTATGATCACTAACAAGCAGAAGCAGAGAAGGAGGGGCGTGTGTGTGGTTGTGTAGGGCGGAGAAGGACAGAAAAAGAGGAGGAGGAGGAAGGAAGAGATAGAAAGTGTAATTGAGACCCGATGCGGAGGAAGAAGAGTGAAGAAGAGGACTCCACTCTTCAGCAACACACAACCACTCATAAGAGTACACACTCTTACAAGCTTTTACATGCATTTAAAAAAAAAAATGCATACAAAAAAAAATGACAATTTTTGGTCATCAATAGCTGTATGACAGCAAAAGCAATACTCAGGAAGCCAGAGGGTTTGCAAAAATATTTAAGGGATTAACATGATCCGTCCTTAGCTTTTAAAACACTCTGAGCTCTTTCAACACTTGTGTTTGTTTCTCTAAGTCATCCCTCCCTCTCATCTGTCTCTCCTCCTCTCCAGACATGCATCACCTGCTCCTGCATCATATGAGCCCTTCTCTAGCAGAGGATCCTCCCACATCCAATCCCTCAAATGGGACAAAGCACAAGAAGACAGTCAACATGTGACAGCAGAGATTTAGAAAGCAAAACATTAACTGTCTTCAACTGGAGGATGTCGAGTCGTGTACTGTAATCTATTGTTACAGTAAAAATAAAAAAGGCTTTTAAAAAATAAGAATATGTTACTTAATTGAAAATAAAACTACAATAGACACTTTTATAACTGCAATGTTTTATGTAATGAGTTAAAAAAAAAAAACATATTAGTATTTTAAGTTGACTCATTTCCAAATCCCTTATGCCACAAAATTAGTCATTCCCTTGGAAAATTGTAATTTAAATTTAATTTTCATTCAACTAAAAGGTTCATGATTGATGTCAAATGAGACACAAAAAATAATAAAGAAATATCTAATAAAAAAATAAAAAATAAAACATCCGTTAGTTTCATGTCTGATTTTGATGTAAAAAATCTTTATTGGTATTAAAGCAGTCAAACGGATTCTGCTAAAGCCAAGAGTTGGGACAAAGTAATCTCCCATCTGTCATAATTTAATTCATATGAAGCATGTCTACGCTGAAGGTTGTAATCAAAACATATTTTGTTTTCTTTGAAGTTGTAATGACTGAACTGAGCCCCATCTATGTTTAAGTATCAACAGATAAAATATCTAAATAATAAGAGTTTGATGTTATTTATTTTTATCATGCTGCATGTGGGATGTTTACACATATTTTATTCCTTAAAGTCAAACCCATTGTTTACATTTTACTCAAATCCAATAAATGTGAAAGCTTTCAGTAAAAAAACAACAACCATTAATTACAAATTAAATCGCTTTTTGGAGGTTTAATTAATCAAAATATTGTTCTGATAGTTTACTGAAAGAAAACAAAAAATATATATAATAGTTTTAAAGGCTCTATAGCAACCTTTGTAGACCTCAAGCAGCCGCAGTCGAGGCTACAAGTTTCTGCTGCTGTCATTTCATAAGTCAGAAACCGATCTGGCTGTAGCCATGTTTCTACCAAAGAGATCTGCTAAAGATAAGTCTAGGAAATCTAAAAAATGCCTTGGTACTTTTTTGGGAATAAAATCTTCCTGGCTCTCAACATCCCGATCGAAGATGTGCTGCAGGACCATCGGTTACCTAGCAACAACCAAGGAGAGAGAATGGAGCTGAGAGTAACGTTACACGGCTAATCTATACCTTTAAAATTATTTCAGCTCATCCCCAATATGCTCCGTAAAACAGTGCAGCCAAACCTCATTGAGACTCATGCAGATTAAAACTGCAGAATTTTATTAAACAAATAATTTTTTTTTTATTTTATTTTAAAACTTGACTTAAATTCCTGACAAACTTCGAAAAGAATACATATTCAAGAAAATGAAGAAATGTTTATACCATAAACAGAGCTGGACACACATGCAGCAACCCCCTAAGGGTAGTGTGTGAGAGAAATGTAATTTAACATCGCACCAGGCTGTGATCTGCAGCTAGAACTAATCCATTTTGATTCCATTTATAATCTGACAGAAAAAAAACCCCAAATACATTAAAATAGAAAAACAATATACACCAAATATACAGCACATAAGAGAAAATTGTACTCACCAGCATAATAAGATATTCTGGAAATGTCTGGAAAAGAGGAGACATGAAAGAAACATTTTACTTTGTTAGCCTTGATGGTAAAACATGCAAGAGTTTTACATGGTGAATAATTTACAGTGACAGGATGTAAATCAACGGAGCTGTGGCATAAATGAGTCACCACACTACGTAGCACATAATTCATTCACAGTGTGCAGTGGACGTTCTGTTCTTTGATTCCTTAAAATAAAAACGGCATCTTACACTGATCACAAAAAAACCTGCGCGGGTTTACAGTGGCTGAACGTCAAATTAAAAAAGAAAAAAATAAAAGAAAGTAAGGCAAACTTACTTTCTTTTATTTTCTAATTTGAAAAATCAATTAGGGATTTTCCCAGACTAAACCTTGAACTCTGGGGGGGGAAAAAACTAAGTAAACATAAAGTTTACTATAGCAGATATTTCTATAATAGACAGGTTTTAAATAGGAAAGCCAGGGGATGAAAGGAAGGAAGGACAAAAAAAGAAAGAAAGAAAGAAAGAAAGAAAGAAAGAAAGGAAGAAAGGAAGAAAAAGAAAGGAAGAAAGAAGGGGAAAAATATAGGAAAGAAGAAAGTTTCGGGGGGCGGACACAAGGAAAGGAGGAAGATAGAACAAGGCAAGCAGAAAGGACACATGGAAGGAAAGACACAAGGAAGCAAAGAAACAAAATGAAACAATAAGGGAATTAAGGATAAAACAAAATGGCATAATAAAGGTAGAAAAAGAAATGACGAAAACGCAGGAAGAACACATGGAAATTAAGAAGCAGACCACAAAGAAAAGGTGGAAGGACGCAAAGATGGAAGGAAAGACAGAAAAATCTTAGAAAGGCACAGACACAGGAAATGTCATGGGGGGAAAATAGGGAGGAAGGAAGGAGACAAGGAACATAGAAAGGAGGAAAACAAGGAAAGAGTGTCACAACTATTAGACCTTGATGTAAGGGGGGAAAAAGAGATTGAAAATAATTCTAAAAATTCATATATTTCTTTAAGTCATGTTATTTTTCCATATTTATCCAGACCTGGAAAATATTGAAATCAAATTCCAGTATTTTCTGGTCTACACAAAACGTCCTGGTAATGAGTAATACTAATGAGCAAATCCAAAAGTACTCTGCTGACTTGAAACCCTGACTGCTCAATAAACCCGACTTATTGACAGGAAGCATCTAATCACACGCTGCAGGTCCAGTTATTTAAACGCCGGTCAGTGCAAACCAACCCGGTTACACAGCAGCTGAAAAGGATGAGGAGGACACCATATGTGCTGGGGTCTCCCACTCAGGTGGAACGAGGCGAGAGTCATGACTGGACAGAATTTATCTGCTCCGTCATGCAGTCATAACTTTACACCGAGTCTCTAATCTGCTCCCTGACCTCAGTCTCCTTCCAACCACGACTTTAATCGGAGCCCTCACAAACGCTTTGCCGTATTCTTTTTCAAAAATGACACCGAAATGAGCAGCTTGATGAAATGTCCTACACTGCGAGTCTATGCTGACTCCTGTTACTAAGCAACAGCCACTAAGCAGGACCGTGGCACTAATAAGGATGCAAATGCTTTGTCTTTTAATACTTGTGGGATAAAATCCAAACAGTTCAAGTCTGGAGTGTGTAGTTGGAGGATGCTTTCAACCCCCGTGTTGCATAAAAAAATGCTGTAATTCTTGCTAGAAATTTGCAAATAAGTAATCAGACAGGATTATAATTCTCAATTTCATAATGGCACATGTAAAGACATAATATACCAGAGCAAAATAGATTATATTAAAGTTTTTTGGACCAGTTTAGCTTTGGGTTACAACACATCTTTCATTTTTCTTAGTTAAAGAAAAAAAGATATATGTAACTGCATTTATTTCAGATCTAAAGTGAACTTAATGTCCAGCTGTTTGGTTTCCCACCAATCCCACAGATTATCATTAAATTAAGATCTAGGTAGGTCAATCTGTAGGTCAATCCATGCCTGACTACATTGTCTCATTCTTCTTACAGCTACTGTTTTATGACCGGAGCCAGATGAATCGAGACAATGTCTCGCTGTAATGGCCGTTCATGTGTAATTTAGAAAGGAAAACTATCCACTAATTTAAAAGCTGGAGGCTCGGTATGTTTAAAAAGGTACTGAAACCTACAGTGCTGCGCCTAGACGAGAGAAACAGAAGCATTCTTCTAGGCAGAAACTGAATTCTCTTCTTTATGTGTGTTTTGCAACATATTTAATCAAAAAAAGCAAGAAGATCCACTACTTTTCCAACTTATGCTTGTGTTGGTGGCTCTTAATTCAATTTTATCAGCTTTGGTAATTTGCTAAGTTGCCTCTCTGATGCAGACCAATGACTTCCCCCGACAGGAGAGAGAGGAAGCTCACTGTCGAGCTGCGCCACCTCATGAAGAAAATATAAAGCGTCCTGTCAAATGGCAATATCGACGTAATGATGTCACAACCAGTTACTGACACAGAGCGCACATAACTCCTGGCTACACATCGCTCCAGCTGGTGGCAATAATGCAGCCCTTACTTGGCTTGCCTTCTGCTTTAAAGCTCAGAAGAGGCACCACAACAACAATAACATCACTTACTATTTACGTGTTAACACATACGGCAGTCCACTGGGTGAAAAGAGGAGATTGCTCCTTTTCCCCCCCTCCCAAGTGCTGTATCAGACAGCAGTGCAGAATCACCGCTTAAATCCGGTAATATTTCTGGGTTTAAATTTGGCTCGCAGAGTTGCTCCACTGAGGATATTACTCACTGGAGTCTCTGGAAGCTGCTTTAATCATATGTAAGGTGTTCAATACAGGAGAATAGAGCTCAACAACATCCATTTTATTTTTTTTATCATCTTGAAAGTGTATTTTGGCTGGGGGGAATTAAGCCATAAGAGTAATAAAGAGTGGAGTAAACAAAGAAATGTGTTCAAAGAATGTCAGAACAATTATTTTTAAGCTTCTTTCAAGTGACACAATTCTTGAACAATCTCAGGAATGCTCAGCATGTCTTTCGTCACGTCACATTTTCCTATAATCACATAATCCACTTATTGCCACAAACAAGTACAAACAACAAAAAGGAAAGAAAGGGAAGTTTTAAACCTGGAAGTGAAGTGCAACCGGGAAGCAGGTTCAGCTTGCATTGTTTCTTGGTGTTTGGATTTAAAAAATAAGAATAAAAAATAAAAAAGTTAATTTCTAAAGCTGAAATGCATGTTCATCTTCCTCATGAGTTTTCCTATGCAGTTTTAAGTGAGTATTTTAAAAAACATTACCTTGCCATCTAAAGATACGAACTCACTTTGAATCATGAAGATCTTTGGTTGTAAAAACAGAACCTAAAAGTGGTACTGAAACATTATTATACTACAAGAGGCAAAAAAAAATAAATAAATACATTTTCAGTTGCATGATTCTTTTCCTCCTACTCTATCACACCCCCTTTCTGCTCTTAGCTTCTTTCTATCTCCTACTGGGGAAAAAAAAAGAAAAAAGAAAAGAAAAAACATCTACTGCCTCTGGCTACCAACCACAACGGCTACGCAAGTTGACTCAACGCTGAGGGCATTGCACAACTGCATTCTCATCAAAACAACAACAGCAGTGTTGTGAAGCTGCTCTCTGCAATGTTCAGTTCGCCACGGAGGCGTTCGCTAATACACACGTGCAACGCAACTTCGGAGCAGAAATCAAAGCCCTTCCAGAAAACAGCCACAGCTTTAATGAGGTGCAACAGTTGAAGAGTTAACACGGCAGCAAAGACTGTAAATGTCACGGACATTATCAGTGCCCTCTTTCACATCTGCATTTTTCATCTTAGGCTGAAAACATATCGACATGCATTAACTTTAAGAGCTTAGCAGCAAACAGAGCAAGGGTGTATCACACTTGCAACACCCTCATGTTTAAAAATTAGCCCTGAATCACATTATTCCTTGCGCAGAAATGTATATTTGCGCCGTGACAACCTCAGTTGACCACAATGAATAACTTAACCAAACCAGTGAAGATCGGATGCAAATAAGGGCAGAGGCTTGCCTCAATGACCTTTCACTGGTTCAACCAGGAAGCCTGCTCATTAAAACATACTGAGCTACCATTAAATTGTTGGGTTTATATTTGTGTTTTAACGTTAAAAATAACTTTTTTATTATTTTTTTTTAGTTCAGGTGTTTTTACATTGCTTTTTTTCTTGACTGAGGAAAAAAGACAATAATGCTTAACGCAGTGCTGAACTTCCAAAGAATATCAGCAATTCAAGTTTATTAGATTCCGAACCAGCTCTGTCATTAACCTAGCCTCTGTCAATTTTATGGAATAAAATAAGAAAATATGTTGTACATTACATTATATCTGTTTTTGAGAGTATCTTTGTTTATTTTTTCCTGAGATCTGTGAATTTCTAGCCAACGTCAGTAGCAGGAAGGCAACAGCTGTAGTCCATCTCCTGGTGCAACCTCCCCCATTTTTGCTCCTCATTTCTCCCAAGGCTGCTGATATTATAGTTTACACATTGTTTTTTCTACCACATGTTTTCCTTTCACAAAACTTTCCATTAATATATGCACGAATCCAGTATTCTGAAAAGCCAGCTTCTTTAGCAAAGACTATTAATCGTTAATTGACTTGTGTAGGGTTGTTGTTAAACAATCCTTATGGTCCTGTAGGCCATAGCATAATATTTCTCTGTTAAAACATCATTTTAAATTGCTCTTATATAATATTTTAATTGCCGGAATAATAGATTTTTGGGTTTAATTAGCTGCAAGTCATGAAAATTGACAAAAACTAGAAAAATATAAACTTTGTAATTAATCTGTTAGTTTTTCTTTTAGAATAACTAAAGAACCTCAACATTTCTAATTTATTGAGATTAATTTTTGCCATCATGTTCAAAAGCAGAAACACTTTCTAGGTTCTGTGTATCAGTGCATAACGTTCCTTTGCTGAGCCAAGTCCAATAAACGAGTGTCAGCTCTGTTTGTATGCGTGGCAAACTGTGCCCCCTTTCACTGTCATTCGCACAAAGGAAAATTTCAATAGTTTGGTGATGAATAAGGATAAACTTTTAACCTTAGCAGTTCCTTGTGTTTCACAGTTAACAGGAACTATGATTTTCATTTTAGGCTGCACAAGCTCTGATTCAGCCCAGATCTACTCATATAGATTCTTCACACTTCTCCTTTGAAACAAAACCCTTTCACTCGACGAGACACAAAGGAGGCTCTCGTTTAAAATCCAAGTCAGATGCAGTTTAACATTTTGATGTTTTTTTTTGTCCGAGTTCTCTCTCTGACAGAAAGAGTAGGCTCATCATAAATCAAGACTAAATCAGAGCTTTCTTCACTTACAATGCACCATTTGCTGCTTAAACACAGGACAATTTAATAAAATGAGAATACGGCGTCCTTAAATTGTTTATTGTGGGGGGGAAAAAATCATAGCATGAAGAATGTGTCATCTGTGGAAATAACAATAAGCTTCAATTAA
Source organism: Poecilia formosa (assembly GCF_000485575.1). Classification (NCBI taxonomy): domain Eukaryota; kingdom Metazoa; phylum Chordata; class Actinopteri; order Cyprinodontiformes; family Poeciliidae; genus Poecilia; species Poecilia formosa. The sequence continues at coordinate 379,727 of NW_006800212.1, read as the reverse complement.
TCATTTTGTAAACCCCCAAAATAGATGATTTGGTTTAACCTCTAACTTTTTCCACTGTTAGTTCAATGAGAGCAAAGCCAAATACTGCGTTTGTTTGAAGTATGATTGAACACAGTTGTTATGTGATGTTCAACAGTCCACTTATGCTACTGATGTGTTAAAGTAAGCTATTAAATAACAGATGGGTTGTATGGTTTTAACAATTCTTCATCTGTGAGGCTTTTGGCAAGTAGATTTCTAAATAAAAAGATTATTGACTTTTTAACGCCTCTGACCATCAATATCTTTGTCATTGAGATAAATATCACAAAATACTGCAATAAGAAAATTTGTTATACTTCTTTTTTTTTTTTTGCTCAATTTATTTTTCTTTTTTAATGTATACATTTATATTTTCTAGTCTCATAACAGTTGGAGCCCTTGTCACCCATTCCTGGTAATTCAAACTATCTCAACAAAAAGATCAACTTTATGTTAACAAAAGAGTAGAATGTAAAAATGAAACGGAGTTGACTGCAAAAGTGATAAAACTGAGAGCATCTACATGTACAATTTGCCAAAATAACTATTACTTCAAAGGCAATGACATATTTAAAAACTGATCATGAAAAATGTGGGACATGAAATTTTAGGTTATTATCACTGTGTTAAACAGCAAACATTAAAAATTATATATCACTTCCACATATGAATTCTTTCAACTAAAACCCTATTAACCTGATTTTAAAAAGTTATGACACCCTAAGGAAAAGTTTTATTTTTCTTTTCTTTATCTGATTTATTCATTTAAATGTAGGGTTAGTGAAATGACATAAAATGAGAAATTACCAACTCATTAATGGGACATTTTACTTATTGCATTTATGGCAAATTTAAGACAAATTACAACTCTGAAAATTTCAAGACTTTTGCGGAGTAAAGCGCTTTAAGGTAAAGAAAAATGAATGCATAAAATGCTCGTTACTATAGTTAGCTTACTATTAATTACACAATCTCGGTACCTAACACAGAGTCGCGGCCACATTGAATAACTTATGCAAAACAGTGAGGAATGGATGCAAATAATCGCTGACTGATGATGGCAGCAGGAGGTCTGCCTCAAGCCACACTTTTCACTGATAACTCCAGGCTACCTACTGTGGAAAATATGACAAACATAGATCCAACAAATTAATTATAAGACTTCTTGTAATTTTTTATCCCCCCCCTTAAATTTTAAAATGTAATTAAATTCTATATACAACTACAATTCAACTGCCTTTTCATGGGAATTTCACAGATGGATGCTGCACTTAAAGATAGGTAACCGTTTCCTCTTCGTCTGTTTACGACACAGCTTGTGAAGTGTAAAGAATATGACACAAACTGTCAGGTATCTCTTAGCCATAGTTATTAGTGCAATAGCAGGAAACGTAGCCCGTGGCACAGGATGGGTGTTGGAGCCAGAGCTGCTCGGGGGATCCGACGCAGCGCGATAAAGGAACCACATTTGAGGCGAGACATGAAACAACGCAACTTACTCGAAATTATAAGGCACAGTTTTATCTTAAAAGATTAAGAGGGCGTGTTTGTTTTCAATGTCTTACAATCGTAGACGCGAACGCACCGCACATTCACTTCACTTCCCTGAGGGCCACTTGTGTCCAAGAATTACACGTTCTTCTTACTTTATATATAAAAATGGCCTCAAGTTGGTTTGTGTAGAAAATTATTTCTCACATCGACAATGACATTTGATAGCTGAGGGCTGTTGCTGTTTTGTCGTGTTAGCCATAAATAAAGGCACAGGCATGAACATGTGTGAAAAGGTCTGATTCTATGGGGTCTTTCTGGACAACAATTTAAAAAAAAAAAATCTCCAATCTATATTAGCCTCGAGACCGCTATGCTAGAATAGATCCTAGATGAAAAAGGTAACCTCGGGACACAAAACATAATCAAAAGCTGAGGGGTGAAGACTACTCATTTAAAGTTCAAATTACTTCAATATATGAAGTCTCGGCACTTTTTAATGGACTTTCCTCACAGTTTCAAAGGGAGACGTTGGCAGTGTGTCCCATCGTTAGATCAGGAGTAATTTAAAATCGCTCACTAGAAAATAAAAGAGCGTTCTCTGTTGACAGGACAACACATGTTCACAGAGGCAACCAGAATCCAGATTATTCAGGTGAAAAAAAGAAGAAGAAGAAAAAAAAATTGTGCCACTTAATTTATCTGTCAAACTTGTTTCAGACACTAAGCAGCCAGGTTTGTCAAAGGAAAACAGAGCAGGCTGTCAACGTTCATGCGTCTTTATTTGTCTCTGCTCTCTACCTGCCTGATGGGTTGCATGCAACCGCTTGCATGGCTGTGAGCAGCACAAATTCCTTTCCAGCGCTCAGCCTGCCAGAGCCCCTCTACCTGGCTATCACAGAGCAGTTTAACACAGACTTATCCAGCCATGAGTAAAGCTTCCCGCCCACATACCTCCATTGGTGCAGCCCAGAAAGTCCCAGAACTGCATGTCAGCGATCGATGAGCAGAGGATAACACCTCCACCAGAAACCCTCCAAACGTCCGTATGTGCACCTCTCCTGTTGCTCCACTTCCTAGTTGCACGGTATGCTGTCACTTATAGGGGAGGAGGGAAAAAGCACGCCTACAATCGTTTCGAACTGACACACCTGGGGGCTGAGTTTCACCTCCAAACAGCTGCCTCCTCCCTCTGGATTCACTTCCCATCGCTTTTCTCAATAGCTTCCCCATCTTTCCCACGACTCTCTGTCCTTCATCCCTATCGCTCCACCACAGCGGGAATGATTAATCCACCATCATCCTCAGTGCTGAGTGACATCCACATACCTGCCTCCTTATGGCACTGAAGGTAAAAAAGGAGGTAGAAAGCTGACAGAATCAATCTCAGTGGAAATCCTCCTACAAATATAAATGAGCATTAGTGAAATAAATAAACAGATTTTCAGTTTAATAGAACATTTTTCTAACATCAGGTAGTCACTGCGACAGTCCCCTTTGAAATTCTAGTTTTGTAGATTGAGCTTTGGGTGTAAAAATGTTTTATTTTTGGAAAAAAAAAAGTGTGCAATATTGCCATAGAACTGGGCTAAAAAAACGATTCAGATAATTTCTAGGCAAAACATTTTTGTTTAGGAAAAAAAAAACAATCCTAAATTCTCCTTAACTCAGCTTTCACGAGCTAAATATGTTCCCCTCCAACGACAAACAGGACAAAGATGTTATTTATTTTTAGTAGAACGTTTAGTAGAAAAAAATTGCTACGTACAAAGAATAGCTGGTGAGTCATTATTTGTCTCTTAAAACAGTAAAAATGTGCTGTAAATCTTTATAGTTTTTCTTCATTTATAGACATCCTTTTCCATAACCTAGAGGATTTAACTGGGGATGCAGAGATGGCTCTGGAGGCAGGTGGAAAGATGTGACCGCAGCCAAAAGTCACAGAGAGGAAACAAGAAAAAGCACAGCTCTCACTCAAAAACCACTGAAAGAAGCCAAAGGAAGGAAACTAAGAAATCACAACCATACCAAGCACCAATCTGAGCTTCATCATAACTACAACTGCATTTGTATTAATTCCTGTCATCCCAAGACTAGTCTTTTGTTTCTCTGTTTATTCTGAAACTACATCTATTTAAACACTGGTATGTTTCAGGGAACATCAGATGTCTGTGTCGTTTTTGTGATTCGCAAGGCAGAAAGCAAGCCATAAACTTACAGTCAGGTAAAATAAAGAGCTGCTCCTCATATTTTATCCTTAAACACAAGAACGATACTCGGACTATGTAACCAGTTGCTTTACAATAAAACAGATGTTTCGCCTGAATATTATTGCTCATCGTGGCAGAAACGCACCTTGGTGTAGGACCTTTGCACCTAAGGGATTAACACAGAGGGGTGGTTTCGGCCACTGCACCACTGTTTGTATGTTGAGAATACAAATGACTTCGTGATTTCAAAAGGACGAGAATTTCCTGAAGGGTAATCCACGGCAATTTCCCCAAATGCGTTTCCGAGCACCCAAAATAAGCACCCACGCGTGTAACGTTCACGTTAACCCCATTGTCTCTCAGTGTGTTACCCCCCTTTATTGCTAAGCTAGCTGAGCTAACAGTGGGCTATTCCCACTCAGTCCACCCCCAGGAGGGATCAATACTCACCCGCTTCAGCCCAGAGGTCCGGCCGCTCCTTGTCTCCGAACCTGGTCACCTTATCCAGCGAGGAGCGGTCAATGTAGCATTTATATCCGCTGGAAACAGAACCGGCTCGGGCGCTTGGGTCCCTCTCTCAGTCTGTTGTCGTCCACAACAGCGCCGTGCCCGGTTGTTGGTGTCCACTGACGTTAGCTGACAGCGCTGCTGCTGCTGGAGGAGCCAGGTTTCGACAACATGGCTGCAGCAGCTGGCTGTAGGAGAGGGGCCCACTGTCCACCCATACATACAATAATTTTATCTGAGGCAGTGCCTCTGACTTTTTATAAGAGCGACCCCTCAGTAAAAATACAAATGTAAGCAAATATTAAGAGGTTTTAAAACAATTCTATAGACATTTTTATGTTGTGTATATTGACAAAAATGACACGTGTTTGCACTCAATGTTTAAGAATTAAATATGAAATAAAATATTAGTTACTCCAAGTTGAAAAAATAACCAGAAAGGTCCTCTAAAAGGTAACTATTAAGGTTTCTCATCAACCTTAATTTGAATTTCAATATGGGAGTGGGGTAAAGTGTGCTAACAGCATCAATTACAATAACGATAAACATTTGGTTAATTGATTCTTTTTTTTTTAAAAAAATCAAAATGGCAATAATGAAAAATATTTTTCTTAATATGTCTTTTCTCTTTGCTGTGGTAAAAATCAGAAAAGTACATAGAAACTTAAATTTACATCACCAGGAAAAATGTATTCCTCATATGTTTTGTAACTATTATTGTACTGATGTCCTTTCCCAAACTTTGTTCATCTTTTGTAATTAAGCATTACCACAATGGAGAACCGAAAGAAAACAATAATACCCCCCAAAAACAGTGGCAAAAATTATAGCAAAAAATAAAAACAAAGGACGACAACAAAAAAGAGAAAAAGGCAAAAACATTTCAGAAAAGAGGACAGAAAAATAAAGGACCCAACTAAACCTTTCGAGTAGGTATATCATCTATATATGACATGGTTGTGTAACACCTATTTAACAAAACAAATTTTATTTTTCAGCTTACTTATACGACATCCTTCTGAATTATTGGCACTACTAATAAAGATGTGTAATAAATTGAAAATACAGCTATTATTGCAGTTCTATAATCTGAAAATGAATAACTTAGAAAATATAACTTTAATATGATTATAACTTTTATTTGTATTTTCAAAATGTTGTTTTGATTTTCATGGCATTATGAGCCAGATGCTGAAAACCATCTATGGGCAGTGTCCTCACAGGGTGGAACATACGTTTCTAGCAAAGCTTGATATGTGAGAAAACAGGCAGAATGTTTTGGTTTTCAGTGGTGGTGATTATATATTTTAATGGTTTTCAATATGAAAAGAAAATGAAACCAAAATTTCTGTTCTTCTGTTTTTTTTGGCAATAACAGACTTGTGTTTGTATTGTAAACAGGATAACTTCAGACTGGAAGCAATGAAGCAACTGGAACACAGAAAAACACACAATGGACATCTGGAACATCTGGCAGGGAGGTGAGGAAACTAACAGCCTTTTAACTACTGGGAGGGTTAATGAGTGGGATGAGAAGCAGACAGGTGTGACTAATCAGAGGAATTTTGAGCAGCTGGAGAAGAACCTCGGCAGATAACTATGGGGAGGTGACTAAGATAAACATCTTCCTAAACCTAAAACTAAAGAGCAATGGTAATACTAGACACCATACCAAATATACAGTAAGTACAACACAAGAAAGAACTAACAAACCCAACAGATATTAGCATTAGGTCTCTGGACCTAGCAAAGGAGTCTGAGAGGCCCATGTCAAAGTCAATGAGGCAATTGATAGAAGTGTACTCCTGAATGGGTGCTAGGAAGCTTGAGAAACCCATGAAGGAGGTCTGTAGACTAACAATGTATTAACTCTGGAGACTGGCATCTGTGGTTCCCTGGAGAACTGCCACTAAGACATACAAAGGAGTTCAGGAAATCATCTAGAGGGCCAACGTAGACCCAAGGCAGCTTGGGAGCATGGCTGGCAGGCTGCTGGTATTAAGACTGAGTACCTCAGACAAAGACAAGCTCACCTGTGCTCCATGGATGTTGAACTTGGGAGCAGGAGCTTGACCCAGAGACCCAACTTGGGCCGCTCATCAAAAAATGGTGGGACAGAGACATGAGTGGAATCCTTTGGAAACAGAAAAGATGTCTCTATAGTCATTGTAGAAGAGAACAATGAAAGAGACCATCTTGATACTGCCATCGGTGCAGGAGAGAAGAACCGATGATGACAAAGGAAGCAGGGCAGAAAAGATGGATAGTGATGAGGAAAAGAAAAAGAAAACTGCAGGAAAGGAGGACAATGATGAGGGAGACAAAGATGGCACAAGAAGTGGATGGTGATGAGGAGGATGAAGATCACACAGGAGAGGATGATGATGGTGAGTATGCTCTATACAGCCCCAGGAGACGATGGGGATTAATAGGGTGATGCTAAGAATTTTTGCTAAGAGGTGGCACAGTAAAGGTCTCAGGAGTTGACATTGAAGAGGAAGAGATTTTATGGCGCTGTCTACAGTGCCGAGGAGGTGAGGTGGGTGTAGCTGCTAGTAATGACTAAGCTGTGTTGTTGCTTATGCTAATAAGGATAAACTCCATTGCAGTATGAGGATAAACTCTGGAATGTGTATTTGGGAATGCAGCAGGTAGCGTACTGGCACCAAGGCCACAAACGTGAGCCATCTAGTGCTGGGGCAAGCCCCATCCGGTAGATGATGCAGCACCAGGTGCAGGCCTTGATCGAAGCCTCAATTTATCTACTATTTTGCTGTTTGCTTACTATTCTCTTCTTGGCTTTCGTTGTTTTGTAGATTTTCTTTTGCAGAATAATATTGTGTTTTAGAGGGGTTTTTTAAAATAAAATTTCATGTGACTTCTGAATTTTCATGACTTTTTTTTTTTTAGCTTTGTTTTGTGCTTTGCCACTGAAAGGGGATCTATGGCATTTACCCCAGAATTTACAATGAGTTCAATGCACTGAAACACACTGACATGAAACGACTCTTGACATGCAAGTAGGAGCCCTACACACTGAGCAAGAACGGAGCTCTTATGTTTATATGAAGTCTTAAGAGACTTCTTCCATGAATAATTCATCACAGCAGTCTAATGAACAACAGACAAAAGAAGCTTTGAAATCTAGATGCACCCCCAGACCTACGCGCATGCATAAATGGACGCATAAACCAAATAATTGTGACTTTGATGCTGGCTGTCATTATATTGCCTTGGATTTGTTTTTCAGCCATTTCACACTCAAAGCTCAAAACAATCCGTCTACTCATGGGCCTACACAAACAGTCCCACCTACACATGCATGCAGCTAATCTCCATACAAACACAAGTTCCAGCAGACACACACTGATGTCACAGATAGTCTCTGAACAGACATGTACAAACTGACTTGAGGGAGCTCAGGGCTTTGTAATGGATTTTCAGAAACTCAAGCTGCAAAGATTACATCGAGGTGGACCACGATTACAACCTGTATTTACACATGCGTAACTCTCCATAGATTAAAGAAACAGTTTTTCATTTGTGACCACTGCAGTTGCAGATTGCAATAGCTTTATTGTCAGTGTATATGCATAAATACTTTTTGTTTTGGATTTGACATAGTTTAAGATTTTCAAACAAAATTCACCAAATGAATGGATAATATGAGTGTCAAAAGAGTTAGTATTATGTTGTACATATTGTTCTTTATTGCACAGCAGTAAGAAAAAAAAAATCATGACTGAAACAAAAGTTTACTTTCTGCATGATTTATTACAGAACACTATGCGACACTTGACATCTAAATTTGTCATATAACTCCATCTAGTGGTTTATCTGCCTCTCTGTCTTGTTGGGAGTTGAAATTAAATTCCATGCAATTCTTCTTTTTTTTAATTTTTAATAAACACATTTCTATAAATATATTCTCAAAGCCTAATTTTATCATGTCAAATTATTTCTACATAGTTTAAGAATATGTAGAAGTGGGAGTGAAAATATGCTCACAACAGAGTTGAAAGCAAAAATATTTTCAGGAAATATGATCATAGCTTTTTAATTGACTGTATGTATGTAATATTGACTTAAGTTTAATTTCAGCCATGTTAAATGAGTTGTTCTGCCAATTGCAGTTAAATAAAGTGCTTAGAAATTACCACAATATATGAACACTGTTGTTGACTGCAACTGTTAATAATATTGAGTTTCCATGATCACCAGATACAATTCAGTTCTACAGGTCTGACATTTTTTCCCTTTATTTTCACATTTTATTTAAGTTTTTACAGAAATTGCAACTACAACTCCTCAAGACAAAACACCAACTACACTGTACACAATAATTACCTGACAACTTTGATTGTTTTCTCCTCTACTTTATTTAAAGAGAAAAATGAAAAACACAATGAAGCTTACAACTGATACAAGCTGGTAGTTAAGGTAAAAGAGGACATCATTAGACAGGCAAAAGAAAATAAAGAATAAAATAAGTAAAAATTATAAGTGATCTTTTATGTGACAGACAATATGATGACTGGATTACTTTAAGGAAATTACTAATAAAGATGTAAGTGCAGGTACAGTGAGTTTTGAACTGAGTTAAGTGTGAGGGTCTAAGCAGCACTGATATTCTAGCATGCCAGTTCAGCCATGTTTGAGACGTTCTGGCTTATGGTAGAAATACTCTCCATGGAGACATCAGTGTGTGCACGCCCGCGTCTCTCCTCTGTGCCGTGTGAATGTGTTCGTCTATGCTCATTGGTGTGAGCGCGGCCTCGAGAGCCATCGACTGACATATTGCTGCAGCTGGAGGTCGTCCTTGAGCGAAGTCTGGTCATGCTGGCGCTGGACACTGAAGAAAAATGATAAATAAGTTTTTATTACTGTGCACTAACAAAATCTGTGATTTTTTGTATATAGTTTTTTTTTATAATAATAGTTTTGGTTTTATATATGAAATCTGTAGTGGTTGAACATCAGAGAATGAATTCTCTGAATACACAAATAAATAAAAAAAATATTTCAATTTTTTTTTTTAAATAAACAAGTAATCACTGAAGGAGAACGTAAAATAACACTGAATAAAAATGAACAAAAATAGAACTTTATTAGGTCTTGTTGAAATCAGTGGTCAGAAGAGAAAGGGCAAATTGATATAACAGTAACAGAAATACAAATAGCCACTCTTAGCAACCAAGGTATGAATCTATCTCACAAAGAATTAAGGCTATTGTTCAAAAGAATATTAGCAAGGTCTCTCAAATAAAGTGGCTAATGAGTGCATGGCGTACAAATATTTATAAGTAACTTACAGTATCCCATTCCTTGGATAAAATATTTAAGAGCTTCAATCACTTTGGCTGGCTGTTGAGAGAAAAGTAAAATATAGTCAACTTTTTCTTGACCAAAATGGAGAATAGTATATTGTATGACTTACTGTCATACCTGAACAACTTGAGGAAGTCCTCCACAGTCTGCCATCTGGAAGAAAGACAGAGAAGTGCAATTGTAGCTTTCTAGCACAAATTAGTGTCATAAAATAAGTTATCAGCAGCAGAGGATAAATGCTAAATATTTTATTAATAAATAAATTGTCAACAGTGATTCAAATAGTTCATTGCACAGGGCTGCACAGCCTTTGGGGTGGCATAAGTGCTCACAGCAATGCTTTCAAACTAGTAAATTGGGGTATAGGGGGCAGAAGACGGGTCTTGGCAGCATGACAGCATTTTGTCTGGTAAAATACAATAAATATGCATCAAAAACAGCTCTATTGTTCTCATTATCCAATCCAAGATTTGTTTACCTTGAGCAGTGTGGTCTTTGTGGGGTTCAGTTTAGAGTTGCAGTCAACCACAGCTTCCACAGCAGGAGAACTGTCCCCAACAACCAGCAGGGATGAACACCTATGTGATCCCCAGAGCCAGAAGGAGTTAATTGTTATGAGGTGAGCCTGCTGCCAATGTCCTATCTACTTTTTAGATCTACTGTTTCACTCACAGGAGTGTCTTGACATTGACGTTCCCTCCAGGTACAGGCCTCTCTATCTCCAGAGCGTTGCGGTTGTTGTAGGAACGTAGAAACTGACTCACGTTGGATTGGTTCATTGTTGTTGTGATGTAGTGACGATATGTTGACACAAGGTCGTGATTTGCCTGGATCTCATCCTATAGGTAATCCGTGCAGATGCATTATGCATGTTACAATTTTGTTCTGATTTTAAAAAAAATCATAAACATATGAAAAGCCAAGATTCCGTTGTTCCAGATAACGTACCTTTCCAAATAGGTGTGTGATAACTCTGTCTGGGAGAGTGAGGGTCCAGTCAGTAATCTATAGTATGACACAAACAGTTGTATCAAGTTTTGCTATATTTAATTTCCATAGGAATTCTGTAAAGCTCTTCTGAGCTCAGATAACTCAGAAAGTGTTTATTCAAGACAATATCCATTAAAGAGAGATAGCAGTGGTAAAAATATGCTTAATTGGCCAATTAGGTCAGAAATTAATGTATTGTAATAAAAGATAGCAAGCTTTAAAGACCCTTTAAAGCTCCCCTAAGTATTATAGAAAGTTTTTACAGTTCCCATAAACTTAAGTCCTCACAGTACATTTAAAAATAGCACGTAAATTAAAGAAAGAAAAAGTTATGACAAACTTCTCATTGCTACTTGGGGCCTATGAGACTAACTGGTAAATGAGCTGCAACTTATAATACTTTTCAACAAACATTTGAAGTTATAAAGCTTCCCATTAGCATGCATATAACGTAAATATTTGTCAACATTTTCTGTAATCATGAAGGAGTTAAACTGCAGCCAATGTAAACTAAGACTGTATTGTTTTTACATTTTTGACCATTTAAGGATCCGGTCATATCGTTGGGCTTAGGATGTCGGGGTTTAGAGACAGAAGGAGGAATCAAAACTGTGAGTTAGGTGAAACATACTCTGTGTTACATAATAATCTTTTTGAGTATGAAAAGAGATAAAAATCTCTATAAGGAACTTTCAGAATGAAATCACAAGCTTGGACTTTATGGAGCTGCTCAGTAAGTACCTCATATTTACATATAACAGCATCTGAATATATGAAGGACATTCAAAGATACATTTATACCTTGTTTGCAACAGTATCCATTAGGCTCTCTGCGTTGGGGTTAATGTTGATCAGAACCAGTCCATCCACTAAATCAGGGTGATTCAGCTAAACAAAGCAGAAAACATTTGTCAGCTGTTCAGTTGCACAGTCAGGAAACTCATTGGCATGACATTTCTCTTCTGTTAAAAATTGGGATGGGGTTCATGGCACAAACACTTTTACACTAAATCCTCATGTACAATATGAATTTGTCTAATATGGCTTAATCTAGAACTTTAATTTGTAAATGCTGATGTATGTTTAATTGTCTGTCCATTCCCATATAAACAGAAAAAAAAAAGTAAAGATTATTAATTTCAAAATATCGTGTGCAGGAGCATCATCTCAAGATCTGATTGAATCTGAAAAGATTCAGACTTACGGCAAATCTGGCCAGGATGTAAGCTCCAGCTCCAACTCCCACACCAATTATACTATTCACCCTGCAAAGCACACAAAAATGAGCTTAATGGCTCAATGTCCAGAAAGATACAACTGAAAGTGTTTAGTTTTGATGTCCTCAGATGAATTTGTCTTACTCGAAGTGATTGAGGACAGAGGGAAGAACCTCAGAGAGCTGGTCCATGGTGGGGTAGGTGTACCTGAAGGATCAAATCTCTGATTTAAAAGCAGTTATAAAGCTACGCTTGAATAACTGGTCAACTACAAAGTTCAATCTGAGTCTTAAAGAAATATAGTCTACTCACGCAGTGGGCAGAGTCTTGGCTTCCTCATGTTGTCCAGGAGCTTCAACGTGACAAACAGGTAAATGACGAACAATTTCATGCATGTCTTCATGGTTGAACAAAGTCTCAAAACAAGATTTATCTGGAAAGAAAAAAAATACACATATACATACATTCTTATGTTAATTACTCACATTGATGCCTCTTTCAACTAACGCATATGAATCATTTGACATGTAGAGGAAATATGACAATATAGACAAAAAAAATGTTGGTGGAGTCAAGTGAAAAGGTTTTATCAAATTAACTTCTTTGGATGGAAATAAACCTTAAGAGATGTGTCTTTCATTGTAATTCTATTAGAAACTGATTCTTCAGCAGCTACAACATTTTGATGAACTTATTTAATTTCAGTACAGATCCTTATAGGTAAACTACAGGATCACCGCTGATAGATCTGTAGCTTACGGTTCAGTCCAACATCATGAAAGGTCAGGATGACGGGTCGATTCGCTTTTGGAGTCCCTGTCAAGATGCAGTGGACGTCCCCATACTGAGTCTCCACGTGCTCCTCCTAACACAACATTTACATAGATATGATCAGGTCACACTGCTTCAGAGTGCATTCCATCAAGCATGCTGTCCACTTTGGCCAACGAACAAATGCAGATTGCACTTTAGTAAAATTACATTGAAGAGAATACCTGGCATTGTTTAGTTTGTGCTTTGCTACTTTTACCAAAGTTGCCAACATTAATGTGGACAAACCTAATCTTTATATCCTATGATTTGTTTGTAAATAAGTTAACCATACCACAAAAAAAGAGAAAATAGACCAATGCAAACTAAAAGAAAATCAAAAAACATGGATCTATGTCACTAACGTGTTTTTTATTGTCATACTCACGGTAATTTGGGGCTCAAAGACAGAGTCATCATTCTCCTCCAGAACCATGGTGGCTGCTTCAGAGCAGGTAGATGGGATATAAATTCTTTTGAAATGTGATTCTCTTCAGCTAGATAGCCAGTGCAGCGTGCAGGTCAGTATGTCTCTGACAGACTTTATGGTTGAGCTGGTTTTTATATCCTCAGACACTGATCTACTTTTAAGTCTTAACACCAACCTGGTTCAGGCGGGGCCAACTGGCCTTTTTCCTAGTTAATCTGACCTCAGGCTGCTGTGTTTCCACAGAGACAGTGAAGTTTTGTTTTTTTTGCATTTGGAATTAAATTAATAAATTAGGACATCCTGGCTGCAAAATAAATGTCAGCATGCTTTAGCTGAAAATAAAATAACAAAAATAAAATAACACCTAAGAGAAAGACCACTTTTTCAAATATTACAATCTTTTTGACTTTGTGCACTTTTGACACATTTTCAGCTGATGAGCAACTAACTCAAACCGAAAACAGGAGCCAGATTCGCAGGTTTGATGTTTATCAGTTTCCATGACGGCATCATACGAATCTCTATATGTTTATCTGGGCCACTCGGAGGTCAGCTGTTTAATCTCTGCAGGCCATCTGTTATTCACAGTATAGCAGGCTGTTAATGATATAGCTCAGCCATTGGGACCCTCCTTTTGCAGCTGCATTTTCAAATTAATTTCAATATACTACACTCGAATGATAATGCCAGTTTCATTAACTACTGTGTAAAGGTGATGTCTGCTTTTTAATTAAGATATGCACTTCACTTTCAAGGCCATTATTATGACTTACTTTATTTTTAGAAAAAGTTTAGTTGCGTAAAGCAGTGGCTCACATTAATAGCCTAAATGTTATCTCAAAGAGCTATCCTTTAAATCTTAAATCAAATTGTAACAACAGATCGTAAGTCATGCTAACAAAATGGAGTGGTATCTCACAATAACTGCAAAGATTTTTATTTTTATGGAAGTTTACATACAAAGCAGGAAGCTGTGACTGACTAGACAGGTAAAAACAAAATTATTTATATTTATTTAAAATGGCTCATGAAATTGACCTAGCAAGTAAAGAACTGTGCACTGTTGTTAATTATTTGACAAAACATTTGATCCCTCACTATACAAGATACTGCTCCATCTGTTTTTGATTAATCTTTATATCTTTGACATTATAAACATGATCTTTTTAACACGAAAGCTCCATTACAACTTGCTTCAAATCCAAAGAAAACTTTAGAGTAACCAACATCTAAACAGGAAACAGATTGTTTCTTATCATATTCAAGACATTTAAAAAGTGAGTTGTGGATATTATGCGAAAATGCTTTTTTTAAATTAATATTTTATTGATTATCTTTGGAAAAACAGGGATGTTAAATATATATATATATTTTTAATTTTGTCCTAAGTCACCAAATCATGTTTCAAATCACTTTAAGTCTGTGCTATTTGACAGATCTACTAGTATTGAAGCATCCGGCAGAACTTTGTTCCTAACGTCCCTTTTCTGAGACTGCACAAATCTCTCTCTCTCTCTCTTTTTTTAAATTAAATCAACTCAATGGAAGTTGAGAGCAGAAGTTGAACAGCAGACAGTAACACCTGGCTGAGTGGAAACACAGCAGACTGCTCTGTGACCACTTACATATGGACACAGCCTGGACCACATAGCACACCGTGCTGCATGACAGCAGAGTGTGTAGCGGGTTTAATCCATTTAACGATGGCTAAAGAGCAGCAGGGAGCAGATGGGTCTTACTCAGCTTCACGTCATTCTCAAAGCCAGTGTATTGTTGGAACCCTAACTGGAGTCTGGCCTGCAAACCTATTTCACCACCAATCCCTGTCCCATTTCCCATGGGTAGAACTGTGGCTAAACTTATTTGTCCGTGTGCTCAAACACAAGCTTGGGTTTGCTATATATTTCTGAATTTTAGTGTCTCTGCAAATTATTGTCAGTTGTCAGAATTATGCTACATTATGACAGCATTGAACTTGAATCAGTTCTCATTACTTTTGTCCACAACCTACTAAAAAAAAATCATAAAAAACATAAGCAAATCAAATCAAAAACATAAATAATTAAGCATTTTGAATTCAGACCAGATCAAATGTCACAAAAACAAAAATTAATTAATCCCTTCATCCATTATCTGTGTCAGCTCAATATTATGGACTAGTTTCTATTGATATGTTATTAGTGATCATGTGTCAAAGGTGCAGTCTGATGTTTGGTATTCTTGTTGCCAAGATTTGCAGACTTGAACTCAAATTAATAAATCATGCGGAAAAAAAAGTTGCATGATTTATTAATGTTTATCCACAAAGCTTAACATTGTCCTCGATGTTACACTTTAGTCAATGGTTGTAGTTATATCTGATGTTTAACATTCAGTGTTATCGTGGTTGTTTAATGCCATCCAGGATTTCTTACTTTATCTCCAATGTTTAGCTTAATATCCAGGATATTTAACATTGTCCCCGATTTTCCTTTTTATTTAATCAAGGGTAATGCTTAACCTTATGCTTAACATTATCGATGATTATTGACATTATGGATGGACAGACAGAATGGATGGAGGGAGGGAACCAGGATGGAAGAATGAAGGGAACCAGGAATGGATGGATGGAGTTTATCTGGGTCAGAAAGCAGCTCAGGAGGGTAGAGTTAAATCCTCATTTTCTTTTCTCAGATCTGCCCAGCAGGAGAAGCTCGCTGAGTCTCCTCTCTTCCGGTGTCCTTCGGCTCAGGTGAGGCCGTTTTCAGGCTGCTTGACCTCAAATCTCCCCCACCAATGGCGCCTCAGATGAGCGAGACGTAGCGACACACGCACCGCCAACTCGTTCACCTCACTACTGACGGTACCGGAGTCCAATTCCAACAAGCTGCCGTAACACCTGATGAAACTCTCCCTGCTCAGGCACAAATAAAAAGGAGAAACAGGGAATCAGGGATGAATTATTTTCATCAACATTTATGTTGTGTGATGGAAAATAAAAATCCAAACTGAGAAGAAAGAAGCTGCTGAATATATATTTGGCTCTTTGTGGGGATTTTCTGTTTGTCTGCTGCTTCCCTCATCATCCACTAGATGGTGCCAAGAGGCTGCACGTACCTGTAGGACGTGCCTGCT
This sequence comes from Poecilia formosa, assembly GCF_000485575.1. Taxonomy (NCBI): domain Eukaryota; kingdom Metazoa; phylum Chordata; class Actinopteri; order Cyprinodontiformes; family Poeciliidae; genus Poecilia; species Poecilia formosa. Next base: position 363,609 of record NW_006800212.1, on the reverse strand, counting down.
GTCTGGTTTCAGCGCACCTGGGATCTATCACCTCATCATCATATAGGAGAACATGAGGAGCGGCTGCCAGCACTTCGACGCCTGAGTGTTTTGCCAGTTATGGTACTCTGCGCCCCTCTGAGTCAGCTCTTTGAAGTTTCTATGACATTATTTCAAGTAATAGTTCCCTGTTGCTTCTCTTTCAGGTGTTTCCTTGTGCCGCCTTGGATTTTACCCACTGGTTGCCTGAGTCCATAATCGCCTTTGCTGAAGATTCGTTGACAGTTCCTGGATTCACAGCTGGCAGTTGGATCGCACCTCACATCTCCTCACAAGAACTTACCTGTCCGCCCTCCACCACAAGCCTCTCCCATCAACCTCCAAAGAACTCGCTGTCTGGTTCACACATTGGAACCTGGATCATCTCAAGGACCGCTGCAAAGAGACCACAACCCCAGAGACCACACTACTCTCCCTCCCACCCCCTGGCGGAAACTCATCATCACACCAAGAAATACCATTCCAGTTCTTCATAATTCAACTTGTCCAACTTGCATTCAACTAACCATCTCTCTCCCACTGCCTTCAGACTTCTGGCGACCATGGCTTCCCATCCACAGGACAAGAACCGCAAATTCTCACATTTCATCATTGTCAAAATAAACTTTATTGATCTGATTTCCTGTTCTCCTGATTGCGTTCTGGATGTGGGTTAAAAAATGTGAACCCAGGATTTCTTGACATTCTTTACTGTGGGAAACTTTTACTGAAAATATAAAAGTGACAACTTGTTGTGGTGGCAACCCCTCAGTCTGCAGGTGAAAGTCTAACTCTCCGGCTCTCGGCTTTCAAAACATTCTAATTATACACACAGCAGCTGCTGCTGCCTGCCACATGCTTGACTCTGCGCGTATTTCTTCCATGTATGTGTGTGTGATGCCCTTTATGTGTAGAAGGCTGGAAATGTTCTGAGATAATGATCTGTGGAAAATATTCAATTTAGATTAGCTCAAGACTCCCACAACATTTTAAACAACCAGTTCATATTTTCATATTTCGAAAAGTATTGACACTGCAGTCACAAACTTCAGTGAATCTTTGAAGCTTTATTGATAGTTCACAATGACGTAATTCATACTTGTGAAGTGTAATTAAAATTAAACTTTTCAAATTTAAATAAACAGCATCATGAAGACCAAGGAACTAAAACTGAGGAGGATTCTCAGTTTAAAGTGCACAGAAAAGAAAATACAATATTGCAAAGCTGGTGGGGTCACGATTGTAATGAAAAGTGGTTTTAAAATGTGTTACCATCCTGGGATAAATAAAATGCACACCGTTATTTTCAAAACATCTTTTGTAAAAAAAAAAAAAAAAAAAAAAAATCTACCTATTGGCTTATGACAAACAAGTAAATAAAATGTGACATATTTAGCTTTTTTTTTTAGGTACAATCACAATTTTCTGTACATTACACCGTTGAATAAACATAGTTATGTAAAATCAATTTAAAAGGATTGTTGTTAAAAAAACATCCTCAGTTCTCAAACTCAACAAGATTGACTGAGAGTGTTGCTGAAAAGACTGTCACCTTCAGCTTTCAGCCTCGTATGTGGCTCAACCAGCAGGCCCTGATCACAAGGCCTCAGGAACCTCCCAGAGACATGTGGTTGTAAAGGTTCTGAGATAGTGTCTATTTCAAGCTTTAAAAGGAAGAACCGAGTTTTGTTCACTGAAGTCGATAGGGAACTATTGTAGGTGGGTGTGAAGTATTGTGATGTGTGAAAACTGCTAGTGAACACCAAGCGGGTAGTGGATGTTTTGCAGGCAGATAAATAATGATTTGCTGGGGACATTCCTGAGGCTTTTGACAATAATTCAGTCTGAAAGAAATTAAAACATTAGTACCAACTCTCAGTTTTCACTGTGAGACAATTTCCATTTCTGACTTTGAGACGATATCACTCAATTTGTTGCTGTTCTTAAGTGACAAAAAAACAAATTAACCAAAGACAGGAAATGAATATCCAAACAAAAAAATATATGTCAAAATAGATTTTCAGAGAGATCTTCATAACAATGGCAAGAAACCCCAACACTTTATTCCTTGCTTGAAAGATCATAAAATTGATTTAATCGGAGTTTTAATTAAACTGAAGCTTTGAATTAGTTGGGGTTCAAAGGTCATGGAGTCCTACTGAATCAGAAATTCACTCTGCATTTCAGACCGCCTGAGATCCTTCCTGTGGGACCACATAACAAAGTACTTGAGTGGAGGGCATGCACAGTGTAATTATGTATATCAACATGGATAATTAGTGTCAATGTTAAGCTTCCCTAAACTCTTAATTCTGTCATCTGCTTTGAATGAAGGAACAGTTTGCTTCACTTGTGAGCAACAACAAGATAAATGGCTAATCTTCCTCCTCAGTAGCTTTCATATACAATGCCTTTACTGAGATTTACCACCTGTAAATAATCTATTTTTGTGACATATATGCTTGCATTTAGAGACCATATTTTTACATCCAAGTGAGACTAGAAGCTACTGAGCCAGATTATAGCTCCCCTACAAAAGAATCAGAAGGTTTTAAATAGAGGCACTCATTGCATAACACCAAAAATAGCCTACCAAGAAGGATCAAGTACAACAACAGCCTCATTTACTTGGAGTGTGTGAGGAGTAAATAAGAGGGACATCGCCCGAATGTTTACTCATTCACTGTTTTCAAGAAATGTTCATCACTTAGTGTGTGGTCTTGTTTTTAGTCCATTTACCTTTTAAAAAAAGTTGCATAACATTACCAAAAATACAAAGGGAGCACCTTAAATTTAGCAAAACAAGCTAACTCTAGTTGGGACAATAATGTATCTTCATAACTAAGTTTGATTTAAACATTTAACTTGAAAACATGCTCTCAAACAAATATAAAAATATTGCAACTTTTAAACTAGTTATCTCTGTTTCACTTTCAAGGTCTAGCCAGCAATACTCAGTATTCACTATTGGTACTATGATCCTTTCAATAAGTGGATTGTGATGCCTCAAACATTTCCCGACATTTGAATGAAGCTATGGTGAAATGATTCAGCTTAATATTTTGCAAGGCATCCTACTGACTTATTTGATAAAAATGGGAGTGAGGCCTTGAAAACACTCTTTTCTTTCCACTTCAATGTGAGACTATGAGTCTGGTTGAGCAGTAAGACGCAACATGACTTAATTTCTTTCTTTGACTTGATGTCCAGAATTCCACATTTGAATTGCTTTCATATTCCTGCATCAGACCCATACTAACAACACCTCTGCCGTTGCCTGTAACGAATAGTGCATCAATTTAAGTTTCCAATGCTCAACCAAAAGGTTAAGCAAAATATTTTTTTTTTTCCCCCCCTCTCATTTATTGAGAGTGTTTATCAGTAAAACTGTCAAGCTGACTTTGGAATTTCTTATCACCTCTTCAGGCTATATGTGGGTTTGTTGTCTGGGTTTCAAAACATCACATGAGGAGCTAATGAAAACCAAAAGTGGGGTAATATCAAGCCAGAACATATCAGCCGAATACTTTTCACCACTGTGGATCCAAGACAGTTTTGACTGTCAGAAAACTTAAGCAAGAGTTTCTTTACTTGATATGATAAAATGCACAGTTATTTTTAGCCTGTAGGAGGTGGTTTTTCACCACTGTGGGTGGGCAGTCACGTTAACCTCAACTCACGGTGATTAATGGAAACCTTAATGTGTTATTCTTTTAAAAGTATGTTACATGTAATGAATGCCTTCTGACTAAATGTGAACGCAGGGCTTTGCAAAAGCATTCAAAACCCATTACATTTTTCCCCTCATTTTGCCATGCTACAAGTTTCTATTTTTGTTAAAATTTTATCTGACATGGCAACACAAAGTAGCACATAACTGTATAGTGAAAAGAACAACATGCATGCTTTTTCAGTATTTTCTGAAAAGAAAATGCTGAGAACTGTGGAGTGTATTTGTTTTGTTAAATTAAAACCAGTCAAACCAATAGTCTCCAGAAGAGTCCAACTCTTCCAAGTCTTTGCTATAAACCTAAGCTGTCAGGCTGGGCAAGGAGAACAGAAATACGGAGGGTCAGGAAAGCTGGTTAGCTTTGATGAGAAGATGAATAGAGCTAAATACAGGGCAATCCCAGAGAATAACCTGTTTAAGGCTGCAAGAGACTAATGACTGTTGCAGAGGTATGACTTTCCACAGGATGGCCTCAGTTAGCTACAGTTACAGTGGTATGGTCTAGATCAAAGCAAAGTTATGTGATAGAATGGCCCAGTTAAAGTACAGACCTAAACCCAACTGAGAATAGGTAGTAAAACCTTGTTCACTGTCACTCTTCAGCTACCAAGGATGAGATGCTCTTCAGAAGAATGGACAAAGACTAGAGATTTTGGACCTGAAAATCCAACACAGACCCACCCTAAAAAACATGCAACTAATCTTGACTAATACAAAGTTGACCCACTATTAGTGGGTACTAATAGTTTCCTTTGTGCTGGTCACAGTAAATCTAAAAAAAAAAAAACACTTATGTTTGTATTTGTAGTGTGACAAAATGTAAAAAAAAACAAAACAACAACAACAACTTCTAAGGGTGCGTAGAGCATTGCAAGTCATCATTCATAAAACCTTTTGGGAGAGAGCAAATCCGTCTTCTGATTTACTGTGATAACTTTGCAATGAGCTAAAATTCTTCAGTCAAAGTAATGCTCTCACTGTTGATTCTCTAAAATGAAACAAAGTTCAAATTGTCACTGTCTTATAGAGGAGTGTTATTCCATTAACGGAGGATCAGTGAGTTTACTTGTCCAGTCTGTCTGGAAGCTCAAACGACTATCTAATTTTAGATCTCTAAGGGAGAGGGGAAACAAGTCAATGTGCAAAACATAAACTGAAAAGAGAGCTCTACTTTTCAAAGAAAAAACAAAAAAAACGTCATGTTATAACGGATGCATCGCAAACTGAATAGCAGGGAGTGAACAGAAGAGATAGGAAGCAGTGAGAAAGACCAGTTGCTTTTAAAAAGGAAAGAGATGAAGGGGAAGAATAACAGCGGGAACCACACTCCTCGTCTCTCTTTCTAAGAGCATTAACTCTGGAGTATTCTGGTGGTGACAGGAGTGTCAGGGTCAGATGGCTGCTCAGCCTGATTAGACCAGCTCACAGCAGATTCTCAGCCCAGCATACACGCTGTACTCCTGCAGGAGAAGAGAGCCACAAACGGGCACACACAGCACGATGCAGTGACTACAGAGCTGGCCAGAAAGGGCAGCAAGAAAGGGAGGAGGTTAATTTTCTAGTGGGTCACAGTTAGCTACAGGTGGTTGTAGAATTACTTCACCCCCCTTGCTTCTGGATGTCTCTCTTGTTCGTTGTGGAAAACTACTAAAAACGAGGTGACTGAAAGCCAGAAGAACTGAACAAAATCTGTGTTTGGAGGGGACACTGAGGACCTAAGTGGTAAGAGTAAACTCCTACAAATGTTGTTGCTGCTGTTTACATGTTGCCTGATGTGGTCAAATAACCAGAAGTAAAAAAATAATAATAAAAAAACACTCTAAAAGTTTGCTGTGGAGGTCTCAAATGAAATTAATTGAATATGTTGGTGCTTGCAGTGATTGCAATCAAAGAAGTTTGACAAATTCTCCAGAAGCAGCACGGAGGAGGAACACCAGAGTGCACAGCTCAGTGCCAGTTGTTGGCACCAAAAATTTGATGCGTCACATAATCAGTCACCGGTATAGATTGAGCTATAAATACAGCTGTAGGTATTTAGTGCAGGTTTACTATAACGGGGAGTCAGCTGATTGTAATGTCAGCACACTAACCTTTTTGCGGCTGCTGTTGCTTCAGGACTTTGTTTTATTTGACTTTTTGCCTCCGTTTTGGATTTTGCTGTTTAGCAGTCAGATAAGGTAAGACAGAAGCTCTCGACTTACTCTACCAGAGCACTTCTGCAGGCGTTAAACTGAAAATGAGCAAAGGTAAATGAGTTGTTAGAATTTATCTCATGTGTGCGGTGTGCTGCCATCACAGCAGGCCTGTTCAGATTACCATTTTCATTTAGCTTTAAATCAGAGCAACATCATGGATTCATAATGTTCATAACAAATATTCCTGATGGGGTTCCTTTGTTTTTCTTCTACACAAATGGCACAACAGCATAACTGCAAATTGGCTTTGCTGCTTTAAATGAACCTGAGTGAAAGTAAAAAGGGAATCTCTATCCTGATTATAAACAACGCCGGATAAATGACTAATTATAGACTGTCAACAGGCTCCTGGTAGAGTGAGTCTGTGTGTTGGGTGTTAGAGATGACCGCACCTTACCTCTGGGCTTTCGCCGATTGTTTTTCTAAGGATTTTCCGAAGAGAACAGAAGGTCACTTGTTGACTGGAATGAAAATGAAATGGATGGTTTTGAGTTAAGTTTTTTATTTTAATTTTAAAGAATTATTTATATATATATAAAAATACTAAGACATTTACAACAGACACAAATCCTGCTTGGACATAGCAGCAGGGAAAATGTAAATTTTCTTGTTGTTTGATAACAATAACAGAAACAAACACAACTGTGTCGAACAAACTGTTCATGACCAGAAAGATGGTAATAATAAAAAGAGCCAGTTGCTTCGTCAGAATGGCGTCAGTCATACGTTTTCAGCGAAATGTGTCATAATCTGCTGTGTCAAATGCTTCCAAATCATCATCAACATATTATTAATCAAAAAATTTAAAAACAATTATAGCAGAACATGCACCAACACATGCATAATCAGAAAAATACAGGAACCAAATGACATCTGAACATGCAAAAAACAGGATCAGAACATGAACACTGAAACTACAGAATGCAAAGTCCTTGTGTGGTAACACAGGACATATTGAAATGTTTCATAGCAATATTCTTAAAAATCCAGTTTCCAGAAAAACTCATCAACTTTAAAGAGTAAACTGTTTGGGTGAAAATATTACATGGTAATAAGAGATAAATTTGTTTGTCAGCTTTGTACAAATTTATCTCATTAATTCCTATTTTTGTGGAGGGTGCTGTAAGGAGCTTAGAGGGCTATTTTCCCATTTGTAACTAATTAGTAATCTCCATAGCTCTAAATTGTCCATCTACAAAGCTTTTTTTTTTTTTTTTTTTTTTAAACCTCAAATATTTGTATTTTTGTATTTTCTGTTTCAGAACCGTCGGTTGATGGCGTTTGTGCGGCAGAGTGGGGACTACTGCCACGCTCAACACATTTAGACGGTGCCTGGGACGATGCTGCGACATGCAGTCTTGGGGCCATGAACACTGAAAGAGCGCTATCATTTGCCTTATGAACTCACCAGCTAATGGGGTAGCAAGTGGAGATTCAGCACTGAAAGCTGAACCGAGAGAAAAGGACAGAAAGAGTGACTGAGAGAAACAAAAGAAAGCAAGCATCAGAGACAATCACAAGCATAAAAAGTAAGAGTGACACAGTGCAGACTACTGGACTATAGGACACAGGCATCAGATGGCATAACAATCTGGAAAACACATCCTGAGGACTGGTGAATATACATCGGTTAAAAAAAACAGGAAGGAGGTCCATAGTCATCTGGAGATTTAAGTTAAAGACACAGCTACACACTACTACAGTTGAAGCTAAAGGTGAGTCATATTTGGTCACATGATCTGGATAAAATGTTGTGATGCACCATTGCTTGAGCTCTTTATTACAACATCTACAAGATACTGTGAAGGTGGTTCTGCAGTAGCTGCTCTGTAGTTCATGATAATGCGAGACATTTTAATGGAACAGGTAAGACTATTTTGAAAGACATTTTAAATTACTATAATTTTATGTTCGAATACATCTGATATATGTACACAACTTAACTACTGGACTCAAGATATCTGACAGCAGTCCATTGTCAGTAAATGTGTGTTTTCTGTGAATGTATTATATCATCTCTTATTTACAGATTAATTATACTATCACAGATCCTGTTTACAAATACAAATTACAAGCAATAATTTGTATTTTTTGGAATGCTATGGGGAAGCTCATGCTAGATGAAGCCGGGCAAAGTTGCAACTTTACACAAGTTAGGTCAAAATCTTAAATTCAAATGTAAATTCATGCATTGTATTGTTTTTGACTTGAACTATCTGACATAACTAAGCAGAAACTATAGGTCCAATAAATTGCATCAACGATGATATTTTAAATCTTGACCAAAGGACGATGAGATTCTTTGTTTTAATACAAAAAAAAAATTAATTCACTTACACACAATGCAGTTCTTGTAAGTCTATTATGCTAAACTTTTGTTTTATTAATAAAGCATGAAAGAATCAGATTCATCTTGATTAATTTTATTTTCTACTCTATTTTAATCAGTGCCACTGTCAATATTTGTTTTAGGAACATCATATTTGACATAATAGCAATGACTAACTGTCTATTAGAAATATTGCAATATTTCATATTTACAGCTGACATACAGACATACAAGAAGAAAAATATTCACTAAAGAGTTGTTTGAAATTTTGAAAGACTGATTAAAAGTATGACTTTATGATACAAAGGATTTAAAACAATATATTTTAAATCCTTTGTACAGGAAAAAAGCCTCTTCATATTTGTAGTGGCTCAGATATCCTGTACACAGACACTATGCTGAAGGAAACGTTTACTTTGAGCCTTCTACTAACACATTCCTGCCACATTATGAAGGTCAGAGGTCTCCTTGCAGAGCCAAAGGTTAAACAAGCCACCATGAACCGTCCTGCTCCTGTGGAACTGTGCCACAAGAACATGAGATTCCTCATCACACACAACCCCACAGACAGCACACTCAACTCCTTCATAGAGGTGGGTGTGAACTCAGAGTGCCATACGGAAAATAATCTTGTTATTGTTCAAACCTACGTCAGTGTATGCACACAAATGATACTGAAGTCAGTTTGTCCTGCTCACAAACTATTAGTAAATCCCAGTTTTAAAGTAGTTGAGCCCTAAGAAATTTCTAGCAATTTTTTTTCTATTGTTGCTTTTATCCACATTTAAATGCTCATTTGACAATTTTTATATCCAGAAATGATAAACAGGGTAAATGTACATATGCTGCCCTCTTTCAAATAGTGATTTATTTGCTCAAAGAAAAGCTGCACAAGCTAACCTGGACCTCTGTACAAAAGTGACTACCTGTAATTAACCACATATTTAGAAAAGTTCACCAACTATGATTTTTAAGGAAAAAAAAAAAAAAAAAACTTAATTAGTACCTGTCAGACAATGTTAATCCACTCTGCCTGCTGGTGGTGGTCAGAAAGGCCAATGGCCAAAAACGTGCCACCATTAACTTGTGTAAATGTATGCATGAATGGGAATGATCAATGTCATAACCCTCCAGAAAAATGCTATATAAGTAATTTCATAAAAGACATCTAACAGTACCATATCATTCTCATGTTCATCTTCCAAATATTATTATACATAATAATATTATGCTCAAGAAAACTTTCAGCATAATGATGTGCATGATGAAGTTATCATCACACAGTTTGGAAATGGGTATAAAGCCATCGCTTACTCTTTGGAGCGCCAGCATACCCTAGTGTTTACATGTTTACATGTGTTTGCCAGTAGAGAGCTGGGATCGTGTGAAATGACAATTCACAGCATCTTGAACAAGTACAACATCTACAACTCTGCAGACCTTAGTTGCCTCATTTAAGTAAAATTCATGGTCAATGATGAGAAAGAGACTGACAAAAAACACCTGGTGATTACAAAAATTCTCAATACGTTTGGGAAAATATTAAAAAAATATTCACTAGGGAAATTGTGTGTCTTTACATCTGCCATGAAACTAACACAGCATTCCGGGGGGAAAAAAAAAGATCATACAAAGAGCCAAACATAATAACGGTACAATTAAATAAGCAGGCTTTTCTTACTGTTGCAAAAGCTGGACAAATTAACATAACTGATGGAACCATAAACACTGGTTTATATCTGAAAACGATGTGAAGCACACTTGCAAGTCAACCCTTAAATGACAAGGAAAAAACTGTTTTGCAGTAAAGTAGCCAAAGTCTGCACTTGTTAAAACCAAATCATTGAAATGCCCCAAAGCCCTATCATGGGACATAATTAATATCATTCTGCAGAGAACAGTCTGCCAAAATCCTCCCACAGCAATTTAAATTACTCTTCACAGTTATTGTAAAAACTTGATAACACTAATTATCAAGTTTGGGAGGCAATAACTTTTTCACACTGGACCAGGTTGGTTTGGATGTCTTGGCACTTCTCTGTTTTTTTTATATTTAACGTCTCATATTAATATTTGTCTAAGATCAAAAACTTGTTTTACAGCTACGTCTTTAGTTGCTTCACCACTGCTCTTTCCATGCTTTTCCTTCGCACAGGTCTTAAAAAGGTACGGAGTCACAACTGTGGTGCGTGTTTGCGACAGCACTTACGACAAAACTTCTCTTGAGAAAGATGGGATCACTGTAGTGGTACGGACTCATCTTTTTTTCATTTGACACACTCTATCTTCATTTACGCACCTAAACACAAAGATCCTGAGATTGTACTCCCTTTCAGGATTGGCCCTTTGACGACGGAGCCCCGCCCCCTAACAAGCTGGTTGATGATTGGCTGACTTTGTTGAAGAAGAAGTTCCAGGAGGATCCTGGGTGTTGTGTGGCTGTTCACTGTGTAGCTGGATTGGGAAGGTACAAGATAAAAGATGAAAGTAGCTCGACGAAAAATCAACATGAATTGACACGGTTGCAGCAGTGATTGTCTGTATATACATGCATGCAGGGCTCCTGTGCTGGTGGCTTTAGCGCTGATAGAAAGCGGGATGAAGTATGAGGATGCCATTCAGCTCATCAGGCAGTAAGTGTTAGATTATCTATAGTATTTAAAAATCAGAAATAGTTCTCACAATCTATTTAAGCTTGAATTTGAACAAATTATTACTGCTACGCTTTATATGAACTATTATCTATTGAACACCACCACCACACTCTATATAGGTTAAAATTATACAGAATATTCTTCTTCAGACCAAAATGCATTTTTAGCGTAATCAAATGATTACTCCAGCAATATTATTGTTTTAATATAACCTTCATCATAAAGAAACAGCCCTATTTACTCAGCCGGAGGAATAATATTTGTTCTGATATTAATCCAGCTTTATGTATTTATTTATTTTTTTTTCAAAAATGGTGGGGGGGAAACAGGTTTGTGCTTTTTGAAGAGACTAATAAGCAAAAGATTTTCAGTGTGTTTTCATACCAGCATTGCTGACCAAATGAACGCTGCTGACATCGGTAGCAAAGGTGCAACTTCTGAAACCGACTCAGAGAGAAACTGTTGGATATCCCACATTCTGACAGTTGGATTCAAGGAGTGCTGGCTGTTTGAGTGCACAGACCAAAACTGAATTTAAAAGATGTTATTTTGTAGAGTATCTATCATTAAGATAGACATGAGATGAAGAGTGCATTCAGTGGTTTTTAAAAGATATTTCCCCAGAAGAGAGGACCAGCACACAATTCCGAGTTTCATGATGATCTGTGTTAAAACACACACACGCACGCACGCACACACATTTGATACAGAAAAAATTATTTGATCTAAGTTTTTAAAATGTACTGGTAAAATTTAGCAGACAATTATTTAATATCTTCTGGGATTTCTTTATTGTAAAACGATCCACTGTCTCATTTGTTCAATGCAGGAAACGCAGAGGAGCCATCAACAGTAAACAGCTGACATACTTGGAGAAATATCGATCGAAACAGAGGCTTCGTTTCAAAGATCCTCACACGCACAAGAACAAGTGTTGCATCATGTGAAAAAGCACGTTCACACACAAACACGGAAAGACTACTTGCACCGCTCACGAATGTCTCAGGAATCCAGTTGTATAGGCCTTACAGTGACTGCACCGCCTCGTCCTTCAAATGTTGCTGTTATTGCAAGTTTTCATTTTTCTTTTTACTGATTTCATATCTATTAATGAGTTGCTCCATTTTGTGGGTTACAGAGAATAAAAGTGGAAAAATAGGTGAAGAATATATATTATAAGTCAGAATGAAATGTCATAGGGTTTGGTAGCTGTAGACAATGCTGATAAGGACTTGGAGGAGCCTGATGACAGGTAAGGCATTAAGGCACATTGTTCATCTTTAGAGTTATTTTCTGTGTGGAGTGGAACAAATTTCATTGTATTTTTTTTTTTTTTGCTTTATGGCTGATGGTTGCTGCTTCACACCTAAACTTCTCTATGCAAACAAGGTGAAGAGTGCATTCAGTAGTTTGTCATTTGAATACAATCAGAGACAAACNGAGTCCTACTGAATCAGAAATTCACTCTGCATTTCAGACCGCCTGAGATCCTTCCTGTGGGACCACATAACAAAGTACTTGAGTGGAGGGCATGCACAGTGTAATTATGTATATCAACATGGATAATTAGTGTCAATGTTAAGCTTCCCTAAACTCTTAATTCTGTCATCTGCTTTGAATGAAGGAACAGTTTGCTTCACTTGTGAGCAACAACAAGATAAATGGCTAATCTTCCTCCTCAGTAGCTTTCATATACAATGCCTTTACTGAGATTTACCACCTGTAAATAATCTATTTTTGTGACATATATGCTTGCATTTAGAGACCATATTTTTACATCCAAGTGAGACTAGAAGCTACTGAGCCAGATTATAGCTCCCCTACAAAAGAATCAGAAGGTTTTAAATAGAGGCACTCATTGCATAACACCAAAAATAGCCTACCAAGAAGGATCAAGTACAACAACAGCCTCATTTACTTGGAGTGTGTGAGGAGTAAATAAGAGGGACATCGCCCGAATGTTTACTCATTCACTGTTTTCAAGAAATGTTCATCACTTAGTGTGTGGTCTTGTTTTTAGTCCATTTACCTTTTAAAAAAAGTTGCATAACATTACCAAAAATACAAAGGGAGCACCTTAAATTTAGCAAAACAAGCTAACTCTAGTTGGGACAATAATGTATCTTCATAACTAAGTTTGAGTTAGACATTTAATTTGAAAAAATGCTCGCAAACAAATATAAAAATATTGCAACTTTTAAACTAGTTATCTCTGTTTCACTTTCAAGGTCTAGCCAGCAATCCTAGGTATTCACTATTGGTACTATGATCCTTTCAATAAGTGGATTGTGATGCCTCAAACATTTCCCGACATTTGAATGAAGCTATGGTGAAATGATTCAGCTTAATATTTTGCAAGGCATCCTACTGATTTATTTGATAAAAATGGGAGTGAGGCCTTGAAAACACTCTTTTCTTTCCACTTCAATGTGAGACTATGAGTCTGGTTGAGCAGTAAGACGCAACATGACTTAATTTCTTTCTTTGACTTGATGTCCAGAATTCCACATTTGAATTGCTTTCATATTCCTGCATCAGACCCATACTAACAACACCTCTGCCGTTGCCTGTAACGAATAGTGCATCAATTTAAGTTTCCAATGCTCAACCAAAAGGTTAAGCAAAATATTTTTTTTTTTCCCCCCCTCTCATTTATTGAGAGTGTTTATCAGTAAAACTGTCAAGCTGACTTTGGAATTTCTTATCACCTCTTCAGGCTATATGTGGGTTTGTTGTCTGGGTTTCAAAACATCACAAGAGGAGCTAATGAAAACCAAAAGTGGGGTAATATCAAGCCAGAACATATCAGCCAAATACTTTTCACCACTGTGGATCCAAGACAGTTTTGACTGTCAGAAAACTTAAGCAAGAGTTTCTTTACTTGATATGATAAAATGCACAGTTATTTTTAGCCTTTAGGATGTGGTTTTTCACCACTGTGGGTGGGCAGTCACGTTAACCTCAACTCACGGTGATTAATGGAAACCTTAATGTGTTATTCTTTTAAAAGTATGTTACATGTAATGAATGCCTTCTGACTAAATGTGAACGCAGGGCTTTGCAAAAGCATTCAAAACCCATTACATTTTTCCCCTCATTTTGCCATGCTACAAGTTTCTATTTTTGTTAAAATTTTATCTGACATGGCAACACAAAGTAGCACATAACTGTATAGTGAAAAGAACAACATGCATGCTTTTTCAGTATTTTCTGAAAAGAAAATGCTGAGAACTGTGGAGTGTATTTGTTTTGTTAAATTAAAACCAGTCAAACCAATAGTCTCCAGAAGAGTCCAACTCTTCCAAGTCTTTGCTATAAACCTAAGCTGTCAGGCTGGGCAAGGAGAACAGAAATACGGAGGGTCAGGAAAGCTGGTTAGCTTTGATGAGAAGATGAATAGAGCTAAATACAGGGCAATCCCAGAGAATAACCTGTTTAAGGCTGCAAGAGACTAATAACTGTTGCAGAGGTATGACTTTCCACAGGATGGCCTCTGTTAGCTAGAGTTACAGTGGTATGGTCTAGATCAAAGCAAAGTTATGTGATAGAATGGCCCAGTTAAAGTACAGACCTAAACCCAACTGAGAATAGGTAGTAAAACCTTGTTCACTGTCACTCTTCAGCTACCAAGGATGAGATGCTCTTCAGAAGAATGGACAAAGACTAGAGATTTTGGACCTGAAAATCCAACACAGACCCACCCTAAAAAACATGCAACTAATCTTGACTAATACAAAGTTGACCCACTATTAGTGGGTACTAATAGTTTCCTTTGTGCTGGTCACAGTAAATCTAAAAAAAAAAAAACACTTATGTTTGTATTTGTAGTGTGACAAAATGTAAAAAAAAACAAAACAACAACAACAACTTCTAAGGGTGCGTAGAGCATTGCAAGTCATCATTCATAAAACCTTTTGGGAGAGAGCAAATCCGTCTTCTGATTTACTGTGATAACTTTGCAATGAGCTAAAATTCTTCAGTCAAAGTAATGCTCTCACTGTTGATTCTCTAAAATGAAACAAAGTTCAAATTGTCACTGTCTTATAGAGGAGTGTTATTCCATTAACGGAGGATCAGTGAGTTTACTTGTCCAGTCTGTCTGGAAGCTCAAACGACTATCTAATTTTAGATCTCTAAGGGAGAGGGGAAACAAGTCAATGTGCAAAACATAAACTGAAAAGAGAGCTCTACTTTTCAAAGAAAAAACAAAAAAAACGTCATGTTATAACGGATGCATCGCAAACTGAATAGCAGGGAGTGAACAGAAGAGATAGGAAGCAGTGAGAAAGACCAGTTGCTTTTAAAAAGGAAAGAGATGAAGGGGAAGAATAACAGCGGGAACCACACTCCTCGTCTCTCTTTCTAAGAGCATTAACTCTGGAGTATTCTGGTGGTGACAGGAGTGTCAGGGTCAGATGGCTGCTCAGCCTGATTAGACCAGCTCACAGCAGATTCTCAGCCCAGCATACACGCTGTACTCCTGCAGGAGAAGAGAGCCACAAACGGGCACACACAGCACGATGCAGTGACTACAGAGCTGGCCAGAAAGGGCAGCAAGAAAGGGAGGAGGTTAATTTTCTAGTGGGTCACAGTTAGCTACAGGTGGTTGTAGAATTACTTCACCCCCCTTGCTTCTGGATGTCTCTCTTGTTCGTTGTGGAAAACTACTAAAAACGAGGTGACTGAAAGCCAGAAGAACTGAACAAAATCTGTGTTTGGAGGGGACACTGAGGACCTAAGTGGTAAGAGTAAACTCCTACAAATGTTGTTGCTGCTGTTTACATGTTGCCTGATGTGGTCAAATAACCAGAAGTAAAAAAATAATAATAAAAAAACACTCTAAAAGTTTGCTGTGGAGGTCTCAAATGAAATTAATTGAATATGTTGGTGCTTGCAGTGATTGCAATCAAAGAAGTTTGACAAATTCTCCAGAAGCAGCACGGAGGAGGAACACCAGAGTGCACAGCTCAGTGCCAGTTGTTGGCACCAAAAATTTGATGCGTCACATAATCAGTCACCGGTATAGATTGAGCTATAAATACAGCTGTAGGTATTTAGTGCAGGTTTACTATAACGGGGAGTCAGCTGATTGTAATGTCAGCACACTAACCTTTTTGCGGCTGCTGTTGCTTCAGGACTTTGTTTTATTTGACTTTTTGCCTCCGTTTTGGATTTTGCTGTTTAGCAGTCAGATAAGGTAAGACAGAAGCTCTCGACTTACTCTACCAGAGCACTTCTGCAGGCGTTAAACTGAAAATGAGCAAAGGTAAATGAGTTGTTAGAATTTATCTCATGTGTGCGGTGTGCTGCCATCACAGCAGGCCTGTTCAGATTACCATTTTCATTTAGCTTTAAATCAGAGCAACATCATGGATTCATAATGTTCATAACAAATATTCCTGATGGGGTTCCTTTGTTTTTCTTCTACACAAATGGCACAACAGCATAACTGCAAATTGGCTTTGCTGCTTTAAATGAACCTGAGTGAAAGTAAAAAGGGAATCTCTATCCTGATTATAAACAACGCCGGATAAATGACTAATTATAGACTGTCAACAGGCTCCTGGTAGAGTGAGTCTGTGTGTTGGGTGTTAGAGATGACCGCACCTTACCTCTGGGCTTTCGCCGATTGTTTTTCTAAGGATTTTCCGAAGAGAACAGAAGGTCACTTGTTGACTGGAATGAAAATGAAATGGATGGTTTTGAGTTAAGTTTTTTATTTTAATTTTAAAGAATTATTTATATATATATAAAAATACTAAGACATTTACAACAGACACAAATCCTGCTTGGACATAGCAGCAGGGAAAATGTAAATTTTCTTGTTGTTTGATAACAATAACAGAAACAAACACAACTGTGTCGAACAAACTGTTCATGACCAGAAAGATGGTAATAATAAAAAGAGCCAGTTGCTTCGTCAGAATGGCGTCAGTCATACGTTTTCAGCGAAATGTGTCATAATCTGCTGTGTCAAATGCTTCCAAATCATCATCAACATATTATTAATCAAAAAATTTAAAAACAATTATAGCAGAACATGCACCAACACATGCATAATCAGAAAAATACAGGAACCAAATGACATCTGAACATGCAAAAAACAGGATCAGAACATGAACACTGAAACTACAGAATGCAAAGTCCTTGTGTGGTAACACAGGACATATTGAAATGTTTCATAGCAATATTCTTAAAAATCCAGTTTCCAGAAAAACTCATCAACTTTAAAGAGTAAACTGTTTGGGTGAAAATATTACATGGTAATAAGAGATAAATTTGTTTGTCAGCTTTGTACAAATTTATCTCATTAATTCCTATTTTTGTGGAGGGTGCTGTAAGGAGCTTAGAGGGCTATTTTCCCATTTGTAACTAATTAGTAATCTCCATAGCTCTAAATTGTCCATCTACAAAGCTTTTTTTTTTTTTTTTTTTTTTAAACCTCAAATATTTGTATTTTTGTATTTTCTGTTTCAGAACCGTCGGTTGATGGCGTTTGTGCGGCAGAGTGGGGACTACTGCCACGCTCAACACATTTAGACGGTGCCTGGGACGATGCTGCGACATGCAGTCTTGGGGCCATGAACACTGAAAGAGCGCTATCATTTGCCTTATGAACTCACCAGCTAATGGGGTAGCAAGTGGAGATTCAGCACTGAAAGCTGAACCGAGAGAAAAGGACAGAAAGAGTGACTGAGAGAAACAAAAGAAAGCAAGCATCAGAGACAATCACAAGCATAAAAAGTAAGAGTGACACAGTGCAGACTACTGGACTATAGGACACAGGCATCAGATGGCATAACAATCTGGAAAACACATCCTGAGGACTGGTGAATATACATCGGTTAAAAAAAACAGGAAGGAGGTCCATAGTCATCTGGAGATTTAAGTTAAAGACACAGCTACACACTACTACAGTTGAAGCTAAAGGTGAGTCATATTTGGTCACATGATCTGGATAAAATGTTGTGATGCACCATTGCTTGAGCTCTTTATTACAACATCTACAAGATACTGTGAAGGTGGTTCTGCAGTAGCTGCTCTGTAGTTCATGATAATGCGAGACATTTTAATGGAACAGGTAAGACTATTTTGAAAGACATTTTAAATTACTATAATTTTATGTTCGAATACATCTGATATATGTACACAACTTAACTACTGGACTCAAGATATCTGACAGCAGTCCATTGTCAGTAAATGTGTGTTTTCTGTGAATGTATTATATCATCTCTTATTTACAGATTAATTATACTATCACAGATCCTGTTTACAAATACAAATTACAAGCAATAATTTGTATTTTTTGGAATGCTATGGGGAAGCTCATGCTAGATGAAGCCGGGCAAAGTTGCAACTTTACACAAGTTAGGTCAAAATCTTAAATTCAAATGTAAATTCATGCATTGTATTGTTTTTGACTTGAACTATCTGACATAACTAAGCAGAAACTATAGGTCCAATAAATTGCATCAACGATGATATTTTAAATCTTGACCAAAGGACGATGAGATTCTTTGTTTTAATACAAAAAAAAAATTAATTCACTTACACACAATGCAGTTCTTGTAAGTCTATTATGCTAAACTTTTGTTTTATTAATAAAGCATGAAAGAATCAGATTCATCTTGATTAATTTTATTTTCTACTCTATTTTAATCAGTGCCACTGTCAATATTTGTTTTAGGAACATCATATTTGACATAATAGCAATGACTAACTGTCTATTAGAAATATTGCAATATTTCATATTTACAGCTGACATACAGACATACAAGAAGAAAAATATTCACTAAAGAGTTGTTTGAAATTTTGAAAGACTGATTAAAAGTATGACTTTATGATACAAAGGATTTAAAACAATATATTTTAAATCCTTTGTACAGGAAAAAAGCCTCTTCATATTTGTAGTGGCTCAGATATCCTGTACACAGACACTATGCTGAAGGAAACGTTTACTTTGAGCCTTCTACTAACACATTCCTGCCACATTATGAAGGTCAGAGGTCTCCTTGCAGAGCCAAAGGTTAAACAAGCCACCATGAACCGTCCTGCTCCTGTGGAACTGTGCCACAAGAACATGAGATTCCTCATCACACACAACCCCACAGACAGCACACTCAACTCCTTCATAGAGGTGGGTGTGAACTCAGAGTGCCATACGGAAAATAATCTTGTTATTGTTCAAACCTACGTCAGTGTATGCACACAAATGATACTGAAGTCAGTTTGTCCTGCTCACAAACTATTAGTAAATCCCAGTTTTAAAGTATTTGAGCCCTAAGAAATTTCTAGCAATTTTTTTCTATTGTTGCTTTTATCCACATTTAAATGCTCATTTGACAATTTTTATATCCAGAAGTGATAAACAGGGTAAATGTATATATGCTGCCCTCTTTCAAATAGTGATTTATTTGCTTAAAGAAAAGCTGCACAAGCTAACCTGGCCCTCTGTACAAAAGTGACTGCCTGTAATTAACCACATATTTAGAAAAGTTCACCAGCTATGCTTTTTAAGGGAAAAAAACAAACTTAATTAGTACCTGTCAGACAATGTTAATCCACTCTGCCTGCTGGTGGTGGTCAGAAAGGCCAATGGCCAAAAACGTGCCACCATTAACTTGTGTAAATGTATGCATGAATGGGAATGATCAATGTCATAACCCTCCAGAAAAATGCTATATAAGTAATTTCATAAAAGACATCTAACAGTACCATATCATTCTCATGTTCATCTTCCAAATATTATTATACATAATAATATTATGCTCAAGAAAACTTTCAGCATAATGATGTGCATGATGAAGTTATCATCACACAGTTTGGAAATGGGTATAAAGCCATCGCTTACTCTTTGGAGCGCCAGCATACCCTAGTGTTTACATGTTTACATGTGTTTGCCAGTAGAGAGCTGGGATCGTGTGAAATGACAATTCACAGCATCTTGAACAAGTACAACATCTACAACTCTGCAGACCTTAGTTGCCTCATTTAAGTAAAATTCATGGTCAATGATGAGAAAGAGACTGACAAAAAACACCTGGTGATTACAAAAATTCTCAATACGTTTGGGAAAATATTAAAAAAATATTCACTAGGGAAATTGTGTGTCTTTACATCTGCCATGAAACTAACACAGCATTCCGGGGGGAAAAAAAAAGATCATACAAAGAGCCAAACATAATAACGGTACAATTAAATAAGCAGGCTTTTCTTACTGTTGCAAAAGCTGGACAAATTAACATAACTGATGGAACCATAAACACTGGTTTATATCTGAAAACGATGTGAAGCACACTTGCAAGTCAACCCTTAAATGACAAGGAAAAAACTGTTTTGCAGTAAAGTAGCCAAAGTCTGCACTTGTTAAAACCAAATCATTGAAATGCCCCAAAGCCCTATCATGGGACATAATTAATATCATTCTGCAGAGAACAGTCTGCCAAAATCCTCCCACAGCAATTTAAATTACTCTTCACAGTTATTGTAAAAACTTGATAACACTAATTATCAAGTTTGGGAGGCAATAACTTTTTCACACTGGACCAGGTTGGTTTGGATGTCTTGGCACTTCTCTGTTTTTTTTATATTTAACGTCTCATATTAATATTTGTCTAAGATCAAAAACTTGTTTTACAGCTACGTCTTTAGTTGCTTCACCACTGCTCTTTCCATGCTTTTCCTTCGCACAGGTCTTAAAAAGGTACGGAGTCACAACTGTGGTGCGTGTTTGCGACAGCACTTACGACAAAGCTCCTCTTGAGAAAGATGGGATCACTGTAGTGGTACGGACTCATCTTTTTTTCATTTGACACACTCTTCATTTACGCACCTAAACACAAAGATCCTGAGATTGTACTCCCTTTCAGGATTGGCCCTTTGATGACGGAGCCCCGCCCCCTAACAAGCTGGTTGATGATTGGCTGACTTTGTTGAAGAAGAAGTTTCAGGAGGATCCTGGGTGTTGTGTGGCTGTTCACTGTGTAGCTGGATTGGGAAGGTACAAGATCAAGGATGAAAGTAGCTCGACGAAAAATCAACATGAATTGACACGGTTGCAGCAGTGATTGTCTGTATATACATGCATGCAGGGCTCCTGTGCTGGTGGCTTTAGCGCTGATAGAAAGCGGGATGAAGTATGAGGATGCCATTCAGCTCATCAGGCAGTAAGTGTTAGATTATCTATAGTATTTAAAAATCAGAAATAGTTCTCACAATCTATTTAAGCTTGAATTTGAACAAATTATTATTGCTACGCTTTATATGAACTATTATCTATTAAACACCACCACCACACTCTATATAGGTTAAAATTATACAGAATATTCTTCTTCAGACCAAAATGCATTTTTAGCGTAATCAAATGATTACTCCAGCAATATTATTGTTTTAATATAACCTTCATCATAAAGAAACAGCCCTATTTACTCAGCCGGAGGAATAATATTTGTTCTGATATTAATCCAGCTTTATGTATTTATTTATTTTTTTTTCAAAAATGGTGGGGGGGAAACAGGTTTGTGCTTTTTGAAGAGACTAATAAGCAAAAGATTTTCAGTGTGTTTTCATACCAGCATTGCTGACCAAATGAACGCTGCTGACATCGGTAGCAAAGGTGCAACTTCTGAAACCGACTCAGAGAGAAACTGTTGGATATCCCACATTCTGACAGTTGGATTCAAGGAGTGCTGGCTGTTTGAGTGCACAGACCAAAACTGAATTTAAAAGATGTTATTTTGTAGAGTATCTATCATTAAGATAGACATGAGATGAAGAGTGCATTCAGTGGTTTTTAAAAGATATTTCCCCAGAAGAGAGGACCAGCACACAATTCCGGGTTTCATAATGATCGGTGTTAAAACACACACGCACGCACACACACACATTTGATACAGAAAAAATTATTTGATCTAAGTTTTTAAAATGTACTGGTAAAATTTAGCAGACAATTATTTAATATCTTCTGGTATTTCTTTATTGTAAAACGATCCACTGTCTCATTTGTTCAATGCAGGAAACGCAGAGGAGCCATCAACAGTAAACAGCTGACATACTTGGAGAAATATCGATCGAAACAGAGGCTTCGTTTCAAAGATCCTCACACGCACAAGAACAAGTGTTGCATCATGTGAAAAAGCACGTTCACACACAAACACGGAAAGACTACTTGCACCGCTCACGAATGTCTCAGGAATCCAGTTGTATAGGCCTTACAGTGACTACACTGCCTCGTCCTTCAAATGTTGCTGTTATTGCAAGTTTTCATTTTTCTTTTTACTGATTTCATATCTATTAATGAGTTGCTCCATTTTGTGGGTTACAGAGAATAAAAGTGGAAAAATAGGTGAAGAATATATATTATAAGTCAGGATGAAATGTTATAGGGTTTGGTAGCTGTAGACAATGCTGATAAGGACTTGGAGGAGCCTGATGACAGGTAAGGCATTAAGGCACATTGTTCATCTTTAGAGTTATTTTCTGTGTGGAGTGGAACAAATTTCATTGTATTTTTTTTTTTTTTGCTTTATGGCTGATGGTTGCTGCTTCACACCTAAACTTCTCTATGCAAACAAGGTGAAGAGTGCATTCAGTAGTTTGTCATTTGAATACAATCAGAGACAAACCTAAAATATTTTGCTCCGTTGAAACAAAAGACGTCCGTTATCTTCTTGGATATTTGATATTTGGTACTGGATCTTTTACACTTCCTTACACATATTTTGGTTGTGTTTACATCACTTGTGTTTTTCCTGAATTATGCTTGTGCGCCACTTTTTCAGACACTTTATATTTAACAAAGTCACTTTTGGTTGATCACACTGCATGCACTTTTTATATGTAATTAGTTTGTCCTTGACCTGAAGATCACTTTCTTCTCATCTTGAACAATAATATTTGATGAAACAAATAAGAGAAGGAAAAGCAAAAATATAAAACCAGATTATGTCATTATTGTTTATCTGATGTGTGTGCACAGTGTGATTTTGGTGCCTGAAGCTGTAGAAAATGTTGATGACTTTTAGGGCTGTCCTGAAGTGAAATTTTGATGTAACTGAATATAAAATAAACAAGAAAAGAATTAAACAACAAAAAGCTGTAAATGTCAGTATGTATTTTAATGTACATTTTTTGCAATGTATAATAAAGATTCTGTCAACAACTCTAATTTATTACCAATTCATCCTCTGTCACCTTTACACCTACTCCTGCACCATCACGATTGCTTTCTACCGAACAATAGGATGTAATAAGTCCAAATCATCATCCTGCCACTTCTTTGTTTTACATTTTTGTATTAAGTGACTATACTGATATGCTATGTTGGGTTTACTCCAAACATGATGCTCTGCATCTTGAATTAAACACTTAGTTTTTCACTGGACAAATAAACTTGCTTTAACGCTTATTTTCTCTATTTAAATGCGTTTTACATTGTGCAGTTGCAGTATTATCTTCCCGTCACTAAGGGGCGCTGTAAGGTTACCTGTCAGACAATCTGCTGCTTATGCTATTTACTTCCGCTGAGTGAAGAGCCTTGTGTCGCAGATTCGACAGATATTCGTGACTTTCTGGAGTATATGTACTTTTCAAATATTTATTTAGATGTTATACACTGCCATAACGTTTCTCATGCCAATGCATAATTAGTTTCCTTTTTGTTTTTGTCGGCGCTTGACAGAAAATGAATGGAGAAAAAGCAGGTAAGAATTTCAGTTGATTTCAACGCGAATATGTTGGTGGTGTCCTCATTTTGTTTCTGGTTACTATGGTATTTACATACAAGTAGCATTGCAAAAGTATTCATAACATTTATGTGACAATCATTTTGTCACAAGCTACAAACTTCACGGTATTGAATGTGCTTATTCTGTTATAGACGGCAGCCAAAATTGCGAAGTGGAATGAAAATTATGTGTATTTTCAAAGATTTATGCAAACAAAAGTGTCAAAAATGTGACATGTTTGTAATCGGCCACTTTTATTGTGTAATTTGATCTTTGTATAAACACAGCTCTTTAGTGAAGACCTCAGAGGTTTATAGAAACATTAGAGAAGAAAAAGCATCATAAAGAGCAACAGATAGATCAGGGACAAAGTTGTGAAGAGGTTTGAAGTGCACTTAAGATTAAAGAATATCCCTAAACCCAATAGAGTGTAACACTTAAAAAGGTAAACTATCACACTCTCCAACCAGTTGGAATGAACATGAGCCATTTTGCAAAGGAAAATCCATCTATCCATCCATCCATCCATCCATCCATCCATCCATCCATCCATCCATCCATTCATTTTATAACACCCTTGTCCCTAGTGGGGTCGGGAGGGTTGCTGGTGCCTATCAGGAAAATAAAAACAAAATTATCTATCTACATACACTCTCGGAGTGTATATCTGGTAGAGAAATATCATTGGAGCAGTGTGGGCTACTGACTCAAACACACAAAAGTCTATCTGTGTAAAAAAAAAAATAAAAAGAAGTAGCCCAACACCTAAAAATTACACTCTACTTTGCATTGATTTGCAACATAAAACATTAACTAGTATAATATATTATTATAACATTAAATATTAGTAAAACATATTAGAGTTTGTAGTTGCAACATGACAAAATGTGCAAAAGTTCAAGGGATATGAATACTTTTGGAAGATGCTGTACGGACCGATGTTTGTGTGTTGACCTCTGTAAACCCCATCTTGAAATTTTTCTGTTTCTGTCCCTCCAGCTGGCTCTGTGTTCATGTGTCGCCTGTGCAACCTGTTCTCGCCCAGTCACTCCCAGCTGCTGGCACATTGCTCCAAGAATCACCCCCAGTATGAGTCCCCAGACAGCATTATTACTGCACTGCAGCCGCTCATAACTGAGCCTGTGGAGAAGCTGTTAGGTAAAAGTACTATGGTGTTACGAGAATCTCGTGCAAGTTATCTCAACTAGTACTACTCCATTCACTCAATTAAGAATCAAGTACTATTATTTAACATAGAATATAGTTTTCAAACTGTTTTCTATTTATTGCATGAAGCCATGTATGAACTTGATGAAATACAAACAAAAATTAGAACAAAGAAAAAATGTTGTCATCCTGAAACACATCCTAAATTGGCATTGTTCTTTCTTTTTCCTTTTTACTGGCCGTTAGACAATCCGATTAAGCGAAAACGAGGAAGACCAAAAGGTTCTACAAAGAAGTTACAGGGGGACTTGATGGACCAGACCACTGTTGCTGCTCAAAGTGCAGAAGAAAATCTGAAAGGAAAAGAATCGAATAATAAGAATAATGGACAGCAACAGTGTGGTTTAGTCAAAGATGGTAATGTTTCCATTTACATATAACCCATAATTCTGTCATTTTGGTCTTCAGGGTAACTACATTTTGCCCAGATAGCATTTAAATATGCAACAGATGGTGCTCTTAATGCTTCTTGTTGTCTTTCTTCTATAAAGGTGAAAGTCAGGATGGGGCTTTAGGGCGTGAATGCAGAATCTGCCATCGCACATTCAGCAACAAACGACAAATCCTCAAACATATCTGCCTTAGACAGGAAGATGAAGAGGACGATGTCCAACAGCATGGTAAAGATAGAGGGGACAGATGGCAGTAGCCCAGCAGTATAAACAGTCTACTGTGAAAGTCTACTGTTTTCACTGCTTTTCTGTAGAAGTAGAAACTTTACTGTTGCTAGACTAATTTGGAGGTAACTGTTGAGATGCATTTTTGAATGAATGATTATTTACTGTCCAAATATCCCACAACTGTTGGGAAGAAAAATAATACCTCATGAGAATTGGATTTTAAGTTGTAACAACTAACAGATGAAGCCTTGTTAGGAATTACTTCAGGTGCAGAAGAAGATGTTGGTTCCAGAGGAACAGATTCAAACCAAACAAAACAAAAACCAACAAGATCTGGACTAAAAAGACAGAAAGGTGAGTGTATTATTTCAAGGGGTGCATTTTGTAGTTATTTATTACCAAAGGAAACTCTAAAAAAATTTTTCTCTACATTTAGATACCAGCAGCTCTAATCTCACAAGCGTCAACCGAGTTTGCAGCGAAAGAGGAAAAACAACTGGACAGAAAAAAACTCTGATTAATGTTGTTCTGACAGAAGACAAAATACTTCCAGGTTAGGCTAGTTTTACTAGTTTTATATTTTAGCTACAAATGTTATTTTTAGAAGCAAAGTAATGTTTCTTTGAATTCAGCAGGTGTCTGCAAAATGGTGACAGTAGAAAATACTTCAGCAGAAAGAGAGTCTTCAGCTACTCAAGGTCAACATCAGGTAAGCAAAATTTTAGTTTGCAATATTAAAGGGTAATTTCCGCAAAATTATAAAATTATTACTAGTTTTGTTAATTATCTCGCAGTGACAGTTTGTGCTATGGGTGGTTAAGACTCACTGCCCAGAGTAACACAGTCTAGGGGGCGCCACACGCACAGAAAAAAAAAGAGTTAATTATCATATATTGTTGTTCCTTAATTAACCTGGTCTTTATTTCATCATATATTGCTAAAAGGTCAAAATATGTAATGAAGAAATACAAAACAGAGGGTCCCAACAAGGTGTCATTCATTTCTTTGTAGTGTTTTTTAATGTTAATGTTGTTGTTTTAAAGTAACATTAGCTTTTCTTTGTTACTTTTCAGAAAATAATTTATGTTGTCGCGATTGTTCAGATGAGTTAAAAGCTTTTGACAGCACCCAGATATCTGTGTTCATTAAAAATCTGCAGTGTATTCTGAGTTGTACCGTTTTCTATGAAAAATTAAATTTTTCTATCAAGTTTTAAAAAACAAATTACTTTCATCAGTAATTGATGTTTTTTTAATTGAATGTCTAATCAGCTTCTTGCAAGTGGAGGTACAGCCTGTGAAAATAACCAGACACCACAAGAGGAGCTAAGGTGAAGAGAAATCTCTGTTTTCTTTTATTTTGGATGTAAAGCATGATTTGGAATTATAAACATTAGAAAAACAAACTTAAGCAATTTATGATTCAGAAAAAAAATTAGTATTTGTAGCAATGCGAAACATTATAGTTTTCATAAGCAGATGTGATGTTGCTTGTTCTCCTCACAGCTCTAATCTGAAGTCAGGAACAACTGCTTCAACCAGCAAAGGATTCCAGGAATATTCCATCAAGCAAGATGCTGCCAAGTAATATATAGTATACTGTCAATATCTGTCAAAAGCAATTTTATTAATTTTTTTTTAAAGTTAAATCAATCAATTTTGCACAAAATTACAGTTTGCCTTGTAAAACAAAGTTATTTGTATGTTAAAAAAAAATATTTTCATTGCTTTATAAAACCAGTTACAAAGCTGACAACACTATTCCTCCAAAGGCAGCAACAATGAAATGAGTTGACGTGTGCAAAAATATATATTCTGTTTCTTTGTTCTAGTTTACCCCAGAGCAAGCTGAAGATCTTTGCCTGTGAGTTTTGCAATAAGATCTTTAAGTTCAGACATTCATTGGTCGCCCATCTCAGGACACACACCAAGGAAAAACCTTTTCAGTGTCCACACTGTGACTACGCCTCAGCCATCAAAGGTAACTCGCCGAGTTAGTGGAAGGAGGTAGGAACAGTTCAGTATTTAAGAAAAAAAGAAGAAAATGTTAAGTTGTGTGGATTTTGTATTTTAAAGCTAACCTGAATGTTCACCTGAGGAAGCACACAGGAGAGAAGTTCAGCTGTGATCACTGTGCCTTCAGCTGCCTCAGCCCAGGACACCTAAAGGTGGCGCTATCGTTACGCTTTGCAAAATTAGGACAATTTCAGTCATCTCAGTGTTAAGGTTACATGTAATTGTAATAAAACATTTTGTTGATGCTTTAGCACTTCCTAACTTTATGTTTATTATCTGTGTCTGTTTTTTTGATAAGGTTATCTTAATTTCTTAGGTTGAAACGGTTGTTATTAACTTCCTGTTGATAAATGGGCCTCTGCACTTCTGCTAATGCAGGTTCATATAGAGAGAGTCCATCTGAAGATGAAGCAGCACTGCAGCTTTTGTGAGAAAAAGTACTCTGACGTGAAGAACTTGTTGAAACACATGGAGACACGGCACAACCTGAAAGACTCTGCTGTCCTCCAGACCTACCAGCAACTAAGGTGTGATCCTTCATAGAGGTTAATTACCTGTAATATTGAGACAGAACATCATGGGCATAAATTTCACAATAACGTAAGGCTTTAACAAATATTTGCAAAATATAGCAGGTGTATTTTCTTTCTCACACATCTGCACCTTCTGCAGGTTAAAGACTCGTCAGGGTCTCCGGCAGCTCCTGTACCACTGCCCCACCTGTAATCGACGCTTTAAGAACCAGCAGGAGCGAGAGCGCCACCTGCTGATCCATGGGCCTCAGCCACCCTTTGCCTGTCTGCTCTGTGACCACACTGCAACCAAGATGGTCGCCCTCACCGCACATGTCAGGAAGCACCTCTTCTTGTACGTGTGCAGTGTGTGCAGCAAAAAACTGGTCAGCTCGCAGAGGTTGAGGGGTCACCTGGAGGAGAGTCATCCTGAGCTGGACATGGAGCAGACCTTCATCAACTGCATCAACATCAGCTACTATCTGATTCTGCCTGAAGGAGGAGGAGGAAGTGAGGTGGCCGGGGGAAAAGAGAGGGAAGCAACTTTCAAGGAAGGTGAGAACGCCGGGACGAAGGTAGAAGGCAACAAAGGTCCTGGTGGAGATGAAGAGGAACTGAGAAATGATGGGAAGCAACAGCAGGAGGAAGAACAAACCCAATCTGTGCAGATGATGGAAGAAGAGAAAGGAAAAGAAGACAGACTGAGCATAGGTGGAGCTCAGAAAGATTCCCAGGATAAATCCAATGAGGAAGCAGTTGAGGAGAAATTACTTAATTCATCTGCATGTGTTTCTGCTGCTGACGCTCATGCAGAAAAAAACGATTCGTCTTCATCACCCGATGGCGTCCACAGCTCATCTCTGAAAGACAGGACTCAAGAAAACACACAACCAGATGTCGTGAACTCATCTGCAGTCAGCAGCACAGCCTCATCTTCATCATCAGGAGTTTCCAACTCTTCAGATTTACCCGGTGAAACACAGTCATCTTCAGCTTCCCAGGTAGAAAGCAGCCAAACTTCACCTACAGAGAAGGTACATTTAGAGATAATGTAGCATCCTGAAATATAATGGAACCATGACTTTGTTTCACTACTTTGGTTTACAGTTTAAGTTTTAATGGCTGCACTGTTGTTCAGATTATTTAAAAGATATTTTTTTTCAATCAACTCTGTAGCTTGATTTTTTTTTTTTTTTCTTACACAAGACCAGAAAAAATCCCAGTTGTACAGACACTTAGTTTGTTTTGGGAATCTTTTAATTATTTTGATTTACATAATATGATACTATTTCTGTACTGAGGAATGGGGGAAATAAACTATGCAATGTATTATTTAACAAAACCAGTTATGTAAAGCTTGGAACTGAACCTAGAAGAAGAGAACAAAATGAGACTAAAGAAAAATAATAAAAATAGATGTCTGTTTATCAAATATAAGATCTTCTGCAACACTGTTCAGAAACATCCTCCCACTGAGGAAACATGCAGTGAACAGAGATTTTACAATGATTTATCCTAAATCATCCTAAATCATAATCAACAAATAATCTCTATAAAATTCGACTAGGCTTTCACCAGTTTATTTAGTCCTGCTCGTTTTGATCTTAAAGTTTTTCTCTTTGCTTCCTGTTGTTTTTCTGTCAGAGCGCCTTCGAGCAGGTGTTTTCGTCTCTGCAGAAAACCCGCCTCGATATGGAGACCTATCAGAGGCTCAGGAAAATCTACGGAGACCTTGAATGTCAATATTGTGGTGAGATAATAGTGGTTATGTTTTACTGTTTTTCTTTTTCACCATTTCTTTTTTCTTTTTTTTTTAATTATTTTGTATTGTGGAACCAGCTGCTTCAATCCCATGTACTCTCCCTCATAGGTAAGCTGTTCTGGTACAAGGTTCATTACAACGTCCACGTCCGCACACACACCAAGGAGCACTTGCATTACTGCTCAAAGTGCAGCTACTCTTCCATCACCAAGAGCTCACTGAAGCGGCACCAGATCCAGAAGCACAGTGGGCTGCTGCTGCCTTGTTCGAGTCCTGGCTGCAAATACTCCACACCTGACAAATACAAACTGCAAGCACATATGAGGACTCAACATGAACAGGTAACCAGTCAGAGTCAGAGGAGATCTGTTGTATTATGCAAAAAATGTCTGATGGAGGTTCAACTTCTAGCATAACCCCAATCACTCATTTAGTTGTATCTACGGTAGGACCAAAATATGTTCTTTGAATGGCCAAGTCAAAATTCAGATGTAAATCCTATTGAGAATCTACGGGAAGACATTAAAGCTGATGTTTACAGATATGCTTTGCTGATATAAATTTGTTATAAAAGTATTACTGATTGCACTTTAAAAATGAGGTAACCTTATGTTATTAAAGGTAAAG
>NW_006800212.1:226692-333088 GCF_000485575.1 Poecilia formosa | reverse complement strand
GACAGGTGTTATGTCATGTTTATGAAAGTGTCATGTCAGTCTTATTCACCCCCCTTCAAATAAAGTGTTACCGAATTTCAACATAATCTATCAAAAATAAATAAATAGTACAATGAATATGTGAAAAAGTTGAAGAGGTATGAAAAGTTTTGCAAGGCTCTTGTTTATTTCTCCTGATGCCATGTTGTGGTTGCTTACAGGAGAGCTGTGCTGTGTGTCCCATCTGTCAACGCACTTACCCACAGCACAGATTAAAGCACCACCTTAAATCATCCCACCCAGGTAAGAAAAAACAAATTTATTCCTAGTAAAACACAACAAACAACACAATCGGTATTTGATAATGTCTTCATTGTGGAATTGCATTTAAATGTTTCCTTTGAGAAAGTTGTGACTCTTAAGATTTTCCTCATTTTTCGATGTGGAGGAGCCAGCCAGTGGTTTCATGTTTCCATTGTTTTTTAATGTGTTTGACAGATAAAGTACCTGTTGGAGGTAAAGGACCGATGGTGCAGCGTGCAGAGAAGTGCCCTTACTGTGACTCATACTTCCTGAAGAACAGCAGTGACTTTCAGCAACACATCTGGGCCCATCAAGGTGTGCTGGAAACGCAAATGAAATACGCTATCGCTGCAGCGGTCTGCAACAATAACACTGAGAGCACTTGGTGATTGTATCCTTACTTTGTCAGCTGAGCTTCCATCTGTTTCTGCTTCTGCCTGCCTGCCCTCCACACGGAAGCAAGAGAAAGTTAAAAACACACACTTATGTTGCCGAGGCGAATGACCAGATGTAATCTAGAGGGTCTGTAATCTAGAGGGTCTTTGCAACAGTTTATTTGTCCGCTCGACACATTGCACCTTGCTTTTTACCCTCTTGTGTGTCTCTTTCCATGAAGTGGTTCAGATTGTTTACGTATCTCAACTTGAGCAGCTGTTCGTTTTGCTTGTTAATTTTTACCGCCACATGTTCTTCCCGGCCTCTGCCACACTCCCGCTTACCTTGAAGAGCTGTTTACCTTGAAGTTACAGCTGCTCTCAGGCTGAGTTGCTGCAGAAGCCTGCAGACGGACAGCCAGCGCAGGTGTTAATGAAGGTCTCAGAGGACGCTGACATGTTTTTTTGTTTTTTTTTATCAGATCTGCAGCTTTCACGTTTCTGCTGGTTCGGGGGTGTTTTTGACACTCATCAGCAGTGAGAGCCGCAGTTGCGAACGAGCCAAAAAAATAATTCTATTGTCAAAGAAAACCCCAAATTTGACTATTTTACTACTGCAAAATGCCGCTCTGTTTACATAGGTAGCCCTATAAAACAGTGCCTTGTGAAAATATTTGTATCTCTTTAACTTTGTCTGATATTATAGTAAGTTTCAGTGTATTTAATTTGAATTTTATGCAATATAATATTGTTTGTAATTTGAAATATAAATGCATAGCTTTTTTTTAAAATTATTTTTATTCCATTTTTATTTATTTTATCTATTTTTATTTAAATGTTATCGCCTAATATCTTAATGAATTTGAATACAAGGCCCTTTATAAACAGACATACTGCCTTCATATCCATAACATGGAGTAGCCTGTTATGGATATGAAAGGGAATAACAGGGAATAACCTAATAGTATTTTGTTGATGCACAATGAAGAAAATCTTGTTAATATGTGTTATTCTGAAGAGTGAATCCTGTGTGTGTGTGTGTGTGGGCGCGTGTGTGTGTGTCAATCTGGTTAGGTTTGAAGCCCTACGTCTGCAGTGTGTGCAGCTACTCGAGCTGCAATCGGAGTAACCTGAAGACCCACATGAACCGACACAGCAGTGAGAAGCATCATCTCTGTGATCACTGTGGTAAAAAGTTCAAATCTAAGCTCACGCTGAAAAGTCACCGACTGAACCACACAGATGAAGGTAGGCAATATATGGCTAAGTTATTGGCATAGATTAGCTGGAGTGTAAAAAAAAAAAAGGTGGTAATCGGAGGGGAAAACATTCTGTGTCCGTTCAGGGAAGAGGTTTCAGTGTTCGGAGTGTCCTTTTACGTCCGTTTTCAAACCTTCCTTGCTCAGACACATGGAGCAACATGCTAAGTTTAAGGTAGGAATCCACATTTAATAAATGCAACCTCAGTTTGTACTTCTATTATTTTTAACGATCCACAGAAAACAATGTACGTAACATCTGTCTGTAAAACAAAGTGTAGTTTGAACAGAGATTTTGCACACACACTAAAACGCTTAATCCCACTGTCACTGGCAATCTAATCTGATTGATACTGTAACATGGATTTGTGTTTTCAGCCATTTCGTTGCGCTCACTGCCACTACTCATGTAATATCGCCGGTGCTCTGAAGCGACACTTCAACATCAAGCACCCAGAAGAAACCTATGAGAATGCTGGACTCGGACTGCCAAACTCCGAAACCCTGAAACAGCAAGGTCCTTACCTCCAAACTCTGTCAGCACATCTGTCACGATCTCTGAAGTTCCATTTAATCACAGCAGCATACAGTATATATTAGACACAAAATATGAGGAATGCCATGAAAAACTATAAGAGTTTGGATTGTGGTGGTGTAAAATTTGTGCGTGAAAATGTGGTCAGCCTACCCTCATGCCTTGCTGTTCTCCTGTGCTAGGTGGGATGAAGTGCCCAGAGTGTGAGTTTGTTTATGGAACAAAGTGGGAGCTGACCCGTCACCTGAAGACCAAACACAATTTGAAAGTGGTCGAGGGTAACTGGGAGGTAGCTACTATACAAACACTCAAGAAACAAAATAACAACAACAAATAGATTTCTGTCTGTCTGTGTCCGTCCATCCGTCTGTGCAACATGCCTCCACACAAGCGTTTGTTTTCCCACCATATTTCCTTCCTTACTTCCTGGCTGTACATTTTAGTAAATTTGGAAAGAAAAATAAATAGTATGTGAAAAATGTGCAGGTGCCTTGCAATATGACTATAAAGTAAGTCTTGTGTTTGTCAGGTCCAGTGCTTTTCATGCGGTCTGTTGTTGTGTGCCTGTGCAGGTGGCTGAGGAGGCAGAAGCTCAGTATGTGTCTGTAGAGAATGAAGAACACCTGACAGAAGCACCTCTAGCAGTCCTGGAGGACAACGGTAAGCATGATAAAAGCACAGTTAGTTTATTAGCTGAGTTTGTGGAACTCCTTTTGCAGCATCCACTTTTTTTTTTTTGTTTGTTTCCTGCACAAATAATGTTGCTCATGTCTGACTCTTTTTCGAGTGCTTTGCAAAAATTCTCAAAATGCTCTGGTCAGATGAGACCAAAATGTAACTTTCATGCTCTACATGAAATGTGTGGTGGAAACGTGATGGCGTGGAAATACTTTTATTCAGCTGGGACATGGAATTCAAGTAGAAATATTCAAGGTGTGGCTGTTGCAGAACAACATGTGAAATAGTGTAAAGGAGATGAATACTTCAGCAAGTTTTCATTTACTTACTGTGTATGAAACTGATGTTCTTCTCCAGTGATGACAATACTTGAATACATTTTCTCAGGTAATGTCCAGCAGATTGCTGAACTGAGTTCAGAGACTCACAATGCAGTAGCCTCCGTGGTAGCAATGGCTCCAGGGACAGTGACCGTAGTACAGCAGGTAAATATGATCACTGCACTTTATCTGAAACTGATTGGTTCTTTGAATCTGCATTGACCTTAAGCTACTGGTAAAGGTGCAGGTTGCTCAGGATCACGAAGTGGGTGATTGCAGCAACCAGCTTATGGTGGTGAACGCGGATGAGGGTCTCGATGGCAACCAGGTGATGGTGGTGGAGGACGGACATGGCCTGGATGCTCTAACGGTCCTCACTCAGGGAGAAAACACACACCACTACATCGTATACATCCAGGAGCAAACTGTGGAAATCAACTAGTCGTGTTCACATTTCAGCACCATGTAGCAAATGGCAATAAATTTAGTGAATGGATGATTTTCATTGTCAGGACTGTTCATTTTCCTTCTTTTTTTTTCACTCATAGAAAAGGAACTCGTGAAAATAATTGCAGTACATCATTGCATTTGTTTGAGACATATGTTGTACAAAGTAAATTTATAAACAGATTTCATGTTTCTACAGTAGCGTAACTCATGTTTGAGGTGTTACCTTAAAATACATCCCCAGGTGTGCCTCCATTTAACTCAGACTAACTGATCGAAAGCTTATATAGCTTTGAAATAATGCTATTCCTGCATTTAGTGAATTGTAAATAAACAAGTAGTATTCCTGGTAGAACTGCAAATATTTGGTTTTATTTAATGGAGAGAATTAAAATAGTCTTTTTATACATTGTATGTATAACAGGTTAGAAAAGGTATACTACAGTTTGCAATAAAACTTTAATACAATTAAATCAACATTTCACACACATTAATATTCATTCACTATTAGGAATACTTGTTTGCGTTTGTATGCATAAAATGAAGAGTTTTGAACTATTCCCCCGACCTACACTGACGCACACTGACCGATAGAGGGCGCAGGAGGATAATTTGCTATTTTGACGTAATTTCTAACCGAAGAAGAAGAACTGGTGGGAAATTTGACATTGCGGGAAAGTTTGCTAACACACCAAAGAAGCTAGAGTTTTAAACTTGGACATGGACCGCTACGTTTTGGTTTTATCCTTTAGCCAAGGTGATGACCACTTGACTGGCGATCATAAGTGTAAGTCTTAGTTTCTTACAGACTTATACACTTCTATAAAGTCAGAGCTGTTGAACCTTGTTTAGTTAACCAGGTGTTTATGCATTTCATCAACCAACGTCTGTAGGTTTTCATTAACACTGTGACGCAGAAAATCTGTGGTTGGATTTCAACTGACTATCATGTTTTGTCCAGTATTTTATGATTGTGAAGTAGTTTCAAGGTGTAGTAGTGTAAATTAAGACGTGAATCGTCGATCTGTGATAATAGTAATAAATCCAGCTATTTAAAACAAAGTGTAAGAAGTTTTTTTTACAAGTCACTTATCTAGCTGCTTTTTTATATGACATTTCTGTTACAAGAAGAGTAGTGATGGGAAGGAATGTGCTCTTCAACTTGAACTTTTTAATTAAGAAGTAAACAAAAAAAAAATCTTTAGTCTAGTGAAACATTGTTTTTCTGCATCTAAATATCAGAAATGTGTTTTTACTTTAGCTAAGTTTACAACACACGACACAATATTTTAATAATTAATAATTTGCTCTGTGCTACTAAGATAAGTATATTTATTTAAGCAGGACTGTGTCAAATAAACCAACATTATAGTTTTAAGAACTTGACGGCGTTTTGTGACTGTTTCTAGGTCTGGAGCCATTAAATGATATCTATAAAAGACTCTTGGAGATTTCAGCTCAGGAGTCAGCAAAAGGGATTTCTGAGTTTCCAGGTAAAACAACTGATAAATGTGACTGAGATTACTTTACACATGTACTGTGTTTACACCACAATCTCTCTTGTTTCCTCAGCTTGTTCCCTTAGTGGCAGCCCAGCTACTGCACGGTGGTACTTTGCTGTACAGGTGTGCCGAGGAGCGACACAAGTGAGAAAATCAGAACAGTCAAAAACAATTTTGGTGATATTTTTCAAATTACCATTCTGGTGTTTAACTAGGGAATGAATCACAAAGTTAATGCACGTTTATTTTGTGATTTAGATGTTTGACTCAAGCTTTCAAAGATGAGTTTCATCTTTAAATCTCTAACCCATTTTTTTAGTTTTGCAGCTCTGATTGGGAAGAGTTGGGAACAAACTATCAGAGAACAGACTCTGAGGAAGAGAGCCTTACTACCCCCGAAGAATGTCTGACCTCTCTTAGTAACCAGGAGGCAGCAGATGACCTGCCACCTCTGGCAGAGTAAGGGCTGATTTTGTTTTTTGTACTTGTACCTTCTCCTTGAGTTTACATTTAGAACTCATTCATAAAACAAATCTGTGTATTAAACTTGTACCTATGATTATATCATTGCCCTAACTTTTACCCTAGACAAAATGATCTTAAGGTAAATTTTGTGTATTTTTCAAAAAATATAAAAGAGCACAGTAAGTATAAAGTAATTTATCTTTGTCGAGCAGGCTGTTAGAAGAGGCTGCAGACGGACTTCATCAGCTGACGGATAAGCTGCCTCCGCCAGGTAATTCAGAACGCAGCAGTCCTCCTCCCTGTGTTTTTGATTTTTCTTTTTTCACGCTATTGTTTAGAGTTTCTATATCATTACAATATGTATGTATGCATATGCGTACATACACATGCATATGTGTATGTATGCACACATATGCATATGTGCATGCACACATGCATGTATATATGTATATATATATATATATATATATATATATATATATATATATATATATATATATATATATATATATAGCTAAAAGCTGCCAATCACGAGGAATCTAAACCTCCCTCTTCAAGTTGTAGTCATACAGCCGTTGTTATAGTAATTAGGCTCAAACATTTGGACTTGAAAGAGGTTTGAAAAATTGCAGTTTCTTTTGAAGTAATGCGGGTGCTTCTCTGGTCTATCGTGAATGTAAAACTGAGCTAAAATGCTAAGCTATCAGTTTACTGATCTGTCTATGCTCTGATCTCCACCTATGGATATTGATATGACTAAAAATAAGAACAAGATCCAAGATTCATGCCACCAAGAATGGCTACCTTGGTTTTCAGGGCTAGGGTCTGCTTCAGTCTGTGGGTTTTTTTTTATTTTACAGTTATTATATTACTTTGTAATAAAAGTTATTACAAAGTTTTTGTAATAAAAGTTATTACAGAGTTCTGAAAAGAAGACACATCTTTTTGACTGTCATTTAACTCTTTCTTAGGAAAAGCCTTGCTGGATGTTCTGCTGCTGGCCTCAGCTGAGCCGTCCCCTTCAGCTAAAGACCTGCTGCCTCTGCTGGGAGCCCTGAAACACATGGCCTGCTGGCAGGCTGCAAAGATCAACATTGTCACACAGAACATTAGTGGGTGAGAAGGCAGCAATTACACAAAACATAAGATTATTCATTCTAAGTGACAAAGACATTAGACCAGTACAGAATGTGCAAATTTATGTCTACAAAAATGTTGACTTACGAATTGGTTTCTTGCAAATAAATTGTGTCTCAGATTCACCACTAGGGGGAGTTAGATGAGTAAAAATGAGCAAGCTTAGTCAATTGTTAGATCTAAAGTATGTTCAGTATAGTATAAATATGAACTCGTTGACAAAATGCCAATTCAAACCTTCAAAAATCAACCTGAATCAGGCTTTGAGATATAAAACTCAACTTAATGAGGAAGCTTTGCTTCCTTTCTTCCAGGTGGGAAAAGGTAGCATCCTCTCTGAGTGCACAACTACTGGAGCCTGCTAAACTGTTCAACTGCATCAACTACAGGGAACTGTGGAGAGGAGGCCTGGTTATCAGAGAAAAGAAGGTGAGGACTGGGATTTTTCTATCCAGTTTGTCAGAAAACAACCATGTATTTTTGGGAGGAATATGTAGAGATGACTGAAATTAATGATTTAAAGAAGAAACAGAACTTAAGAGAAAACCTGACCTCCTGGTTCATTTTTAAATAGTCTCAAAAGAAAACAGTTGTTTCTATATAATTGTCACTTCTTTTTGTCTGTTTTCAACTTTTAATGACTGTTGACTAACTACTAATACTTCATAATCATTTCATTTAGAGGTCTTCCAAAAATAAATCAGCAATAGTGAAATAATATAGATGCAAACACATACACAGTGCATAACAAAACTTTTTCCTCCCATAGTTTTAAGAGAAGAATATTAATAACGTTAAACAGTAAAGAAATGTCTTTGTAAATAATGTATCTCATGTTTTTCTTGTTTTTGGGATTTAAGGGAACTTTACTGTGTTTTGGCCAAAACAACATAACTATGATGAACAGTAGAGTGGGTGGTAGACATTCAGACCTCTGGTGGTGGTACCCAAAAGGGACGTCTCATGAAAGAAGAGGAAGAGGGGGGTTCTTTTGGATGATGTTTGCACATCTCGGCAATTTTATGTTGGTAGTTTTTCACACACAGGAATATATGGACTCTTTGAAAAACATGTGCACCAAAAAGCACACTAAAGAGAACAAGAAACAACAAATCCATAAGTTATTTTCATAAGCCTGAAGAAAATACAAGCTCAAAGATTTCTTGGTCTTAGTTTACTAGAAAATGTCATCTTTTGTTGTAAACTATGCTCAATGTGAGTGTGGTTTTAACGGTCCAGGCATCGGGAAGTCATGAGTAATTGAGTAATTAATTATAGACTGCAAGGATTGGTTGGGCGGTTTTTGCATTGGTTCTAACAGAGAAGAGAATCTACACTATGGTAAAAGATTTTTTCAAATGTTTCTTCTCTTTTGTCACACCTAAAAGTTTCAGTTTTTAAAATAAATTTTAACTTCAGCAAGAAGCTATTTAACGTAATCGAAAATGCAACACAGATGGATATTTCTGCTAATATTTGTATGAGATTGAATTTATTTTAAATGTGGAATTTGTAAGAAATTTGCACTGTAAACATATAGGTTGTTACGTCTAGTCTTAATTAAATTGCGTCTCTCTCTATATGAATTCCAGTTTCTAGGCTTGAATTATGCCTCCATTTTTGTTGATGTATCCTTTAATATCAAATTATTCATGTCGTCAGACCAGCCTGGAGAGTAAAGTTTTACACTTTTTTGTCTCTCCCTTGGGTGGGTGGAGGGGGAGGGCAGTGGTCTTTTACTGCTGTTGAATGAATGGACCAATCACTGCAGGTCATCGGTAGGTCATGGGAAATATCTTGGTGTTGCCAACTCTATGCTGGCAGCACTGACTGCCTGGCCCGGGCCAATGCAGCCTAGCAGAATTACTCACTGAGGATCACGCTAAACAAAGCTTAGGGGAACGGACATTTATGCTTCATTGAGGCACAAAATGTTTAGGAGCTGTTTTTGTCTGCAAGCTGTGTCTTTAGGACTTGTAGCTCAAGTTTTTTTTCTTTTTTTTTTTTTTTTGCTCTTTGTTTTTTATTTTTAATCTACTGTATAAAAAATTTACAGCATAAATGAAATGTTTTTTTAGCAGAAGAGATAAAGCATATAGCCACCAACTGCCTGGAGCATTTAACCAGCCTCAAATGCTGTGTGAATTTTTTACAACAGCAGACATGCAACCAAACTCTGTGTCAAGAGGATTGCACCTGTCCCCTCCAGGTTCACTTGCACACTAAAATGTTTGTATATCAAAACATTTTTCGTGTTTATGGTAAAACCCCTAATCTACATGCTTTAAGAACTAGGGGTTTGCTGATTGCAGGTTAACTAACAGACACATTTTTTTTTGTCTGAAATGTCACTAAATAAAGCAAGAAAGTCGTCAAGTTGGCAATGGGGGTTGGTGACTATTGTTGACTGCAGACATGACCTGGTGGGCCGGTCTATCAGTCAAACCTCTCTAAGGGGACAGCAGGGGACAATGGTTGATTTTTTTTTTTTATGGCTTTCCTGAGGTTGATGAGATCAGAGGATAAGAGCTGTTTCACAATCTGCCGATCACCAATCTTCCAAAATTAAGGAAATTGGTGTCGATGAGTCAATGCACCCCTATTAAAAACTATGTAACTTTCAAGTGTATGAAGATTAAGTAAAAATTACATTTTCTTATTATTTCAAAGTCTACACTGGCATCATGACTGTTTCCTTATTAACTCACTGATCTATGAGGTTGCAGGCGCTGGAGTATTCATTTCTCCTGTGGTATTTTGTCTGAACTTCATTCGGACAACATACCGAATGGTGTTTCTCTGAAATTTACTGTCATGTAGCTTGATTTTTTTTAAATTTTTTTTTTAAAAGCATTGCTCTGTTATTGTAAGAGGACTTTTTAGTTTCTGAAGGCCATAGCACAACCTTCTGAGAGAAGAGAGCTCAAGGTTTCTTTTAACACCTCCAACAGCCTCGTGATAGTTACATAATAAGTCACAGATCTGAAATGCTTGGCAGTGTTCTTGGTCCTTGGAGTTAAATAATGGTCCTCACTTGTTAAATTTTAAACAAAGAAATGTGCACTGTGTATAATGAAACTCTCTGAACTTTTTTTTTTTTTTTTTTAAAGTTTACTCAATCCAATTTTCTATAAAGGATTTTTTAATGCACTTGAGGACTCTTGAGTTTCATGAACCAGGGTTTGATGGGAAAATGTGACAAGTGAATCCGCCACTGATTCATGGTACGCAATTCATCCACAAAATGGCAAGGATCACATTTTGACTCTACTGTTGATAGGGAATATTTACAGCCATAAAGACTTTGAGAAGTCAGGGACTGGGTAAATAAACATCTGAGAGTGATCTGGAGCGCCTGGCACTCTGATGTTCTTTTACCCCAGCTTGTTGTGGGGAATGGGTCTCTGTGGAAAGGGCTTGTTTACTATCGAAACCTTAAGAAATTATGAAATATGTGCCTTGGAGGCTGAAGGGTCACCTTTTGAGTCTTTAGTGTCCACTCAGATTGTCTTTCAAAAATGTCCATGAACTAGTGTCAGTCAGTGTAACATCGCTGATGGTTACCAGGATTTTGGACAGTATTGTAATATCAGCAGTACCGCTCACTTGTCAGGGTTTAAATTGCTATATATGATTCATCCATATCCCATGGTGCTGGTTACTCCATTGCATGCAGGAGAGGATTTTTTTTTTTTTTTGCCTCTGCTGAGGCAAGCATCCTGCTTCTCCTTCACTGGAGTGACCTTTTCTGAGTCGCTGCCTTCAGAAGTAAGTGGGCTCCAGCTGCCACTTGCTAAAAGGTACACAGTTGGAGAGAGGAGAACACAGAAGAAGTCTCTAAAGAAAGCTCATTTCAAAAGGAACAACACTGCCTCAGTGCCTTGTGCTGCAGCTCGTGTTTCTGTATGAACCGGTGTTGGTATCTGTAACAAACTGCCATGTGGTAGTTGCATAACATGGCTTTTTTTTTTTCCAGCAAATGCTGCGTAGCAAGCACTTGCTAAAAAAGACAATTTAGAGGAAAGTCAGTAACAATAAAGGATTGCGTTCATGTGGTTTGTGTAGAACAGCAATTAATTACTAGCGGCCGCTGTGCTTGCTAAGAGAGCTTGTTAGTGATTTAATATTTTCTTCCTTCCCGTGTGTGTTTGCCTCAGTATGCATCAGAACTTCGCTTTGATGGCTTTTCCCTGCGCTCTCCTGCGCGTCGGATATCAGACTCGGTTCTCTTCCAGGCTCCCACCACGGATCACAAAGTAAACTCTGAGGCAAGTCTCTCAAAACCAATTTTTTCTGTCCCTGACCTTTTTAACACTGATGATTTTTTTATTTTTTATTTTTATTTTTTTTTTGCTTTAGATTAAAAATGCATTAAGTCCTGAACTTACTTTGAGCTTTGTTTTCGTGAATACATTTTAATACCATGGAGTCTTTGTTGTTGCTTCTGTCCTTGTGTGTTAATCTGAAGCCTGGGGAAGGTTTTGGCTAAATGGAGGAGCAGAGCGATTGAATTCTTGTTCTGTCTGTTCCTAGGAACCCCATTTGGCCTCGTCTTACCTCCCAGGTGTTTAGTAGAATGGAGACTATGCACTCTTCTCTCCTAATGGTTTCTGATGGCTGCAAGGAGATGAGGTCAAAATGGTCACTTTCTTGCTGGCCTTTAATCGCATCGCGGAACCTGTAACATTCAGGCAATTGAAGCGAATCGATTTTATCAAAAAAAAAAAAAAAAAAAGTGCTGACCTCTTTTCTTCCTCATGACCATTCAGCTAGAAAATTACATTTTTATTATATACATTCAGTTCTGTTGTTCATGGGGTCTGAAGAAGGAACTTTTTCTTCATCACCTTTGTTCACTCTGTCAGGTTTTCTGCTTTTGACATTTTTTCCGACCTGTATTTTTGTTTTGAATATTAAAAGCGAGTAAATAATAATTTTCTTGCATTTAAAATGTTAATTTAAGTGATTATGGTGATTTCTCATGGTTGAAACACTGAGGCTGAATCCAGCTAGTATTATTTATTTATGAAAAAGAAAAACAAAAAAACATCATTGTGCTGCACTTGCCATAATATTCTAACAATTACCAAATATCGACAGAGTTACCTTTGCCATAGATGAATGCCAGATCCGTGCAATGTCCAGTCCTAACGTGAAAAGCAGTTGTTTGTGGTAGTTGTTAGAAAGCAGAGAAATACATAAACATTTTTGCTTCTCATTAAAGTTCAACACTTATCCACGTTTCAATTTGCCACGGCAGCAGCCACCGTTTTAGACATGAACTGTGTCTGCAGAGACTTGGTCAAACTCATTAAGCAGAACCATTACTGCTGTAGTTTATGACCGTTATGTTCCTAATGTTTGTCTGTGGACAATATGCACTCATAAAGAGCTTTGTTTGCACAGTTTGTTTTTGTATCACAATGTGTTTTGCAACAATTGCATTACTATGCCTGGTACAGTGCAGTAATGGTCTTACTATAAAGATTACTCTGTTTAATTGTTGGTACTTATTAAACGGGACTTTTCCCAAGGAACTCAAAAGTAATGTTTGGCTTTTTTTTAATGGGCATTGCAAGGTGATCTTTCTGTTTTATTAATTAGACCATCAATAACTAAACATTACTTCTATGTGAGTGTTATTTAGGGAAATTTTGCAAGTATTAATTTGTACATCCCTGTTTATTTTATTGGTTCCCTGTTGCGATAGCATGTCT
The DNA here is from genome assembly GCF_000485575.1 of Poecilia formosa. Taxonomy (NCBI): domain Eukaryota; kingdom Metazoa; phylum Chordata; class Actinopteri; order Cyprinodontiformes; family Poeciliidae; genus Poecilia; species Poecilia formosa. Next base: position 320,372 of record NW_006800212.1, on the reverse strand, counting down.
GTGTGTCTCTGTCCTAATTTTTAAAATGGCTCCAAAGTTTAGATGTGTCTCGGCGTTTGTTGTGTGTGCAGCTTATTTACTTGTCCACAGGGAGTAAAACAGAAAGCATATGTCTGTGATCTCATCAGACTCCTGTACAGAGAAACAGATGGCAACGATTGTTTTGGCATGAAAACAAAAATAAAAGAGCGATGACAACAATCATACCTCAGCACCACTGGGAAAATGACTTTTAAAATAACCTGCACACAAGCACTCGCATACAGGTTTGCTAGCTGTGCTGGGGGAAGAAGTGTTTTTGCTTCCATTTTCTATAACTGAGCTCATGATGATTTGTCCTGTGGACCCGCCTCCTGCTGGAGGTTCAGGGTGGATTGAGGCACAGCTGAAGGTACGAGGCCTTGGCAAGTTGAATTGGACTGAATTGAATGCACATCCCTTGTCACTGCTCTGCGTACTATCTGCTGTGGTTTTATTTATCTGATATTTTAGATGTGGATACTTTATTTTTAAAAAAAACTTTCTTGTATGTGGATTTTTTTATTTACATATTTTGCTCTCACTCATCCTCTGTCTGCTTTGGTTCTGCAGGTCTTCCATTATTATGCTCCAGTTTTAGACCTGGTTCAGGTGGTTGGTCTGTCAGAACTGCCCACCTTTCTGATGTCCAACACTCACTTTGAGTTGTATCCTTCCTAATGCATCTGCCTATGCGCACGTGTGTGTTTAAGAATAAAAGGAAAATTGGTAATATTTAATTTCCCCGTGCATTTATGGAAAAGGTCAGCACACTCTTTTTCAATTATAAAATTTCACACATCAAGACTAAAAAAATACTATGCTCTCCTAATGAGGCAAAAAGATAAAAGTAATCAGAGCCAAATACAATAATTACTTAATTATAATACACTGTGGTAGTCATTTAAAAAAATAAGCTTGAACTGAAACACATAAAAAAAAGGAAAAAAAAAACATTTTTCATCCATGTTGTGCTTTGGAATGGTTCCAATTCAAAAAATACAAAAGGGTTATTGAAGAACAAGTCAAATGCTATTCATATTAAATGCCTCTTGTTAAAATAAATCACAGTTACGTCTGAGTAGGTCTGTTTTCTGTTGCCTGTATTTTACGTTTTTCCTTTACAACAAATAAAAAGAGGCCTTTCTGGGAAGTCGGTGAGAGCTAAGCTTCTCTTGGACCAGCTGAGCACTCTCCGTGGAAAGGTACTGATCTGTGCTGTTTACACACATAAGATCTTTTCAAATATTTTAATATTCAACCTTGTAACTTAATTAAATCCAGTCAAGTCTTTCACAAACCTTTTGTGAATAGCAGGATTAAATCGAGGAGACACGTTTTTCATGCTATTTAAAGGACTGAGGCTTTTTGGGCGATCTCATGTTTATTTGGTCTTTCTCCCAGGTTGGAGCTTTGTTCAGCCTATCCTGTACGATTACACCCATCACCCAGCCTCCAGCCAGTCAGCTAAGCTCCCAGCGCTGGAAAGAGTGTTTATCCCGCACACCAAAGTCCTTTCTTGGTATGATTTTGCATTTTTAAGCTGTGAAATAAATTACTTGCAGCCCCTGAGATGTGGCCTGTCAACTTCTGAAATCAACTGCATCTGCACTGAATTATTGAGGTACTTTGTTAGGAATGAAGCCTGCGAGGGTGATATAAAGAATTATTATGGAAAATAAAACAAAAACGCTGGGCACATCGAAAAAACAGAGAAAGGCATGAAATAAATGATTACCTTCACCTTGAGTACATTTACATTCATACAGTAAATTGAACATGGATGATGTATTTTGTGTGCTTAGATCCTCAAATAAAGTGATTTATTATTAAGAGTACAAAAGTTGAAATGACCTATTCAAGAACTGAAAACGAGCTCCTCCAAAGCAGGCATTGCTGTGTGAAACAAACTGAACCAAGAAGAAAAATGAAACATTTTTGTTGTTTTTTTTTTTTTATCTATACTTTGACTCTCTATATATCATCTTGTCCTGCAGTGCCCGATGTTGAGGTGAAAGGTGAAAGTGCAGTCTACTTCCTGCTGGTCCAGGGAGCGGACGATGTCGGCTCTGGTACCTGCAGGGTCAGGTTGATCCATTCACACAGTCAGCTTAACGGAGCTGCTGCCATGGCAACCCTCTCCAGCTTGCTAAGGGAGAAGCCTATTTCATCAGGTATTTTATATGATAAGACTGTCGTGTTTTTGTGTCAGGAATATTTACTGAAATCTTGACCTTTGTATCTGTTTTTATTTCATGCACTGAGACTTTGTGCCCAGGAAACAAACTGTGTCCTGGTGGGTTAGATTGGCTGTGCAGACGGGTCTAATAACCTATTTTGTAAATGCACCTTATTTGTTTCAGAGCGGTTGTAAATCATTTGAATTCATTAGTTGAGCAGATGGTTTGTTGGTCAAGTCTTTGAATGAGTCTTGACCAAGTCTCATTCAAATGAAAATGTGTTTCATTTTAATCCTTGATTCCACTAAGACCTTCCCCGCATATTTCTCATTCATCCATTCACATCCACCACTTGAACAGTTGTACAGAAGCTACTCTCTAAATGCAGCACATTATGTTCTCACTCAGCACCCTTCTATAAAAACTAAGTTGAGATGCACCAGTCGAATATCTTGTGGCTGAATAATGAAATTTTTTTCTGTTTTACAGATTAAAAATCATTGCTGTCTTAACAACGAAAGGTTTATTGCAAAAAAAATTCTCAAAAAAACCCCAAAATAACAAAAAAAAAACCCTTTGTTCAGAGCAGGAAGAAGCCGTTTTTTTTTTTTTTTTTTTTGTTTTTGTTTTTTTTATCATTCACCAAACATGAAATATCTTGCAACAGTGCTATAAATTGATGTAATAACTCCTTTGTCTCTCTTTGAATTTTTAACTATTAATCTGGCTGGTCTAAAGTGTCGTTATGATCTCTACCTGTTGTTATTGTACTTTTTGTTTATTGCTGTATTATAATTACAGTACATATATCTTTTCATTGTTTTGCTATTTAATGGCTTAGGCCATTAAAATCTATGGTTTTCCCTTAATAGGCTTCCAGAGGATTAAGTGAACAAATCAAGCATGTCCCAGTTTTACAAGCTCATTTTAAACTTATTTTACCGTCTCAATTTTTTGATATTTCAGGATATATATTTCTTTCTATTACTTTAAATTTTGCTTTTGTTGTAACTATACGGGAGCATTAAGGAGCCTTTTTGTCATGATGGATCATAATTATCATGATTCTGTGTGAGAGAGACCAGTCTGTGTCAAACAGCCCTGCAGTTAAACAGGATTTTAATTTTATTTCAAATTAAAGTCAACATGTTTACCGAGTGAGAAATTAGCTACCTTTAGCATTTCCTGTAAACAAAAACATATTGCATGATTCAGAGAATAAAGATTACGGTGATGGTGAAAATATATGGCCAGTCTACTTGCTGAGTCATGCAATTAGAAGAAGGGTTTAATAGCCGTAATAAAAATAAAGATTTTGCCACTGATTATTGAGAAAAACCAATAAATATGTTTTCTTCACTTACCCGGAACTTCAAATCTTCTTTGATAGATGTCAGCCTCTCTACTTCTTGGTTGAATAAAATTAATTTTAAATTTGAATCTGACTATCAGCATCTTCTGATTCCAAAAAAAAAGAACAAAAAAAGAAACATTTAAAATTGAGCCATCAACTTCCTGTGCTGAAGAGTTGCCCTGTCCTCATATATAATGAGTATTTTATCAATGTTTGCAGATGAATGAATATCAGGTAGTCATTTGTTTAATGCGTTGTTCCAAACTCCTAACCTTTATTAAAGTGGAAACACGATGGTTGCAGAAGCTGACGGTTGTGCTCACCCTCTTGCCTATATTGCAGTAAACTGAACTCTAATACTGTTGGACTCCACAGATTCACTTTATTAAACCCACATGTCCCCATTTTTCTGTCTCCTTTCTCCTCCTCTTGTCTCTCAAAGCACAAGTTAGTCGTGCTTGTCTGTTATTATTTTTGTCATTTTTGACAGTATAATATTAAAAAGGGGTAAATAAGAATTATTCAGTGAGAATTTGTGGGAGTGAGAAGTAGAAGAGTGACGCTTACGAGAAATGGAGTTGTTGTGGATGGATGGCTGAGTTTGGCTATAAGTATCTAGAGAAGTGGACATGTAAGAAAGTCCTTTGGCTGAAAGTTTCTCATCTTTCTCTTTGGCTTTACATGAGATTTCAGCCCTGCTGTGAGGTGTCCTCTAGTGAGTTGGTGCTGTTGCTAACATTTTATGCAACCTTGAAGACACTGTCTTTTGTAGTTAAAAAGCTTTAAAATGCAAAGTGAAGCCACAGAAGGTGCCCTTTATATTAAAGAAGTATTTTGTTGTTTGGATAAGCTGACTCTTAGGTCACTTCAGTCACCGCTCCATTTTTGCAATGACTTGTGGCCGATTTACCATTTACAGGTTCAGCTTTCCTGGTATCTGTTAATATCTGCTATATATTTTTTTATCCATTTGACATAATGACCCCAAACGGCGTATAATTTGGCCTCTTTGTTCCCACATTAAAACTCAAATGTAAAAGTTAAACCAACCACCTGGAGTGCAACGTGGCTAAGCACTGAAATGGCCAGAACAACAGGCTCCATAGGAATTTAAATTACATTTTTAGTGTCCAATTGCTTCTGGGCTCAATTATTTTAAAACATCTCCCTGATTTTGAAAGTAGAACCAGTGCAATCACAAGTTTGAAGTGTGACATTGACCTCCAAATTCATCAGACTTAAATCCAATCAAATGAGTATCTTGGACCAATCCATGGAGGCCAGACCTCGAAACGTGAAAGATCTGCCACTAAAATCCTGTCAGACGGAATATCACACCTTCAGGTGGAGCCTTAAGTTACTACTGAGCAGGGGTCATAATGCTACGCCTAATTTATCCTTAATTCTTGTCTGTATGGCATTAAACATTTCCTCATCTGACAAGATTGTGTTTTTTCAGTATCAGGTCAACTCGTCCAACACAAATGAAATACACCTTTACATACTGTCGAAGACATAAATCCAGACATCTAACAAAATATAATCCGCCTTTTTAATTATGTTAACAATGAAAAGAGTAATCTGCAGTTGCATCTGTTATTTCATCCCTTTTTCTTTAATTTCCTCTCTTTTGATCAGGAGAGGCCGACAGCAACTTCCTCCATCCTTTGTTGTGTTTCCAAGGAGATTCTCTACTGAGGAGGGAAAGAAAGGTGGCCCAGGTTCAGGTGCTGGTTCTCAAAGAATATCTTAGTAAGTGAAACAGAAGATGATAAATTAAGAAGGAAAAACTGAAAATGTGTTTTATGCAGTTACGATTACAAGACATTGTGATCGTTGGGTGGTATTTGTGTAAAACTGTTGTATAAAATTTTAAAACAGCCCTGAGCAGAGTGTAACTTTCTGAGAGATTACTACACTTTTATTTCTTTAGACATGGCATCAAATAGCAAAATAGCATGTGGGCCAGCTGCAGAAGTTCAGCAGTTTCCTGGGAAGTTCTTTTGATTATTGTGAAGTGTGTGAGTTAAGTGTGCTCCCAATGATTGATGAGCCCTTTTGTGCTCTTGGGCGTGTCTCTGCAGCGTGTGTGTGTGTGTGGTCACTGTACCAGCTGAGGCTTGTGTGTTTCTAGAGCTTCATTTATCATTCTCGTTATGTTTCACCAGCTCTCTGTTAACCGTGAAACTTCAAAAATCGCAAAACAGCCTACGTTGTGGACTGTGCAACTTAATAGAACCAAATAGATTGTTTGATTAAAATACAGTCCAAACCTTACTGTTTTAAAAGACCTTCCTCTTTAATGTGGTTGTATTGGTCAGATATATATATATTTTTTGCTTTAGCAAGCTTATACCAGGTGATTACGTTTTCTTCGACAAAACTTTTGTTAATAGAATTGAAATGATTTTTCTAGCCTGAAGGGAACAAAGGCTATGTCACACTGTGTGAGAGAAGGGTTTTACTTTTATGCTACAACAAAGAAGGAGATTATATTAGGAGTGCACCGACTGCAGTTTTCTGCCCATTGACTGATTTGCGATTGGTCTTTTAAAAAGCCTGAGCTACCGATTCCAATTTTGGCGGATACATTGTTTTTGTCTGAAAAGTCACTAAATGTAATTCCAAAGTCACTAAATTAGCAACAGTGGGGAGATTGCTGATTTTCAGACCTTTGCGGACGTAGATAAGATTGTTTTCACAAGTAAGTATCGGCCGATCACCAAATATTTTGGAAATCAGGGCCAGTTTATTTGTGCATCCATAGATTATTACTATGTGGATATCATAAACCATTTTTAGAATGTTATATTATCTGTGATCATAATTAGCATTACCAGAGAAGGTAGACCCTGATCTTTTTTTTTTTCTCCAGATTTCCACACGTCGTCTACCAATATTTCCTAATTTAACTTGTACTGTAGAAGTTAGTTTGAAAGGACAAAACGGATCAACTATTCTGTAACGCATTCAACCTTTCTGAACTCTCATTTTTTGAAAGTAAGAGCCTGAATGCATTTTTACTTTTTATGATTGAATTTTTAAACAGTTCACTGCTATTGAAAATGGCTAACTTTACCTTCTTCGTCCAGTAACTATTTTCACACCAAACACTGTGACTGTTAGTGCGACATATTATTAGCTCTCAGCTTTGATGTCTTCACTAGCCAGAAGTTGGTAGCAACCATTTTCAGGTGGCTGCTTGTCGTGAACACAATCTAACATGTTGCCAAAACAAAATCCTGCCTCTGTTTATTTGTAACCAGGGCAGAAAGGAGAAACGTCAGCTTCGTGTTCGGTGCCCGTCAATGACTTGAAGGCCTTATTGAATCTTGCCAGGGAGCAGTACCTCAAGATGTTTGACTCCATTCTTCCAACCGCTGAAAAATGTCTGACAAATGAGCAGCCTGCAGAACGTACAGGTATGAAGCAAGAAAATCCCACAAACAAGGCAGCTCAACATTTTGCTTTGACACAGAATTCAAACCTGCACATATTTTCTCTCTCTCTCTCTTTTTATCTCGCTGTGTTTTAAATGCTGTTTTTCATTTTGTCTGATTGCCTTCAACAGTTTTTCCAGTTTAACAAAGAAATGTTTTATGATAACATTCAATGAAAGCTATTCGTCTCTGAATAAGATTTATCGCCTTCTTTCGAATTCAGTTTCTTCAGTTTGCTTTTTTCCACTAGAAAACAGAAAGTTCAACCCACTGCTTGCTAGAAAAAGATGCATTACTTGTGGCTGCTCATTGTTTAGCACATCAGTCTTCACAACATGTAGCCTCATTGGGTGACCATTTCAGAAAGCAGTAGCTTATGATTTGCAAATGAACCGTATTGAAAGGAATTAAAGCTAAATGTGTGTGGCGAAGGTAGCAGCAGTTCTAGCTTTAGGGCTTGTAGACCCAGATGTCAAGCAGCTTTCATGTCATAAATGCTTTAATATCAGTTGGAAATGAGTTTTCACTTTATTGTCCATCATTATTTTCATAGTTTAATCATCTTTGCTTGGAGGTTGAGGCTTTAGCTCAGCATGTGCAGTAACATTAATAGAAATTGTCGCAGCTGAGCAGTTACTTGATTTATTACCTCCCATAAAGTGCGCATTATTGTGTATTGTATATTCTGTATTTTGTGCCACTTGCATAAATACAGTGCTCCCGAACATTACACAAAAGAAGCACTTGCAAAAAAAAATAAAAAAATCAGGAACTTCGTTGATGAGCTGCTGACAGCATGTCTACCGGGCAACTCTGTTTATTTACCTGTAAATCCCTTTTCATCCTCCGTTCAAAGGAGCTGTGGGTTGATAAACTTTTAGGGCAAAGCGTCATCTCTTCACGCAGAAAACACTTTTCTCCCTCAGGCCATCGCTGTGCATGCGATGTTCATTCCAGCCGTTTTGTCAGCAGCGTCGACTGCCTGTCCCGTTTACCGTTACCTATGCTCCTCTTGTCCAAACGCAAGGAAATGTGCAGAGTTGGTAATATTTAGCTCGTGTTCATTCCTTCAGACTCCCATTCTGCCAGAAGCTCTGTGTGTTGACATGTATCAGGGGAAAGTTCAGATAACTCTTGTAATCCATCACGCAGCTCTTGTTGCTTACATTATGCAGCTTACGGCACCGTAGCTCTGTCTGCTTATCATGCACCAGCTTTTGCTCCTTAAAACTGCTTTCATGATCTGTGGGTTTCTCTTCACCTCTAATATACACTGCTCAAAAAAATAAAGGGAACACTCAAATAACACATCCTAGATCTGAATGAATGAAATATTCTCATTGAATACTTTGTTCTGTACAAAGTTGAATGTGCTGACAACAAAATCACACAAAAATCATCAATGGAAATCAAATTTATTAACCAATGGAGGCCTGGATTTGGAGCCACACACAAAATTAAAGTGAAATGTTCCCTTTATTTTTTTGAGCAGTATATAATGCCACATGCCTGCATGATGTCTTGCTGATTCTTTATGACAGCAGGACTTTTGTTCCTTGTAAGGAGCTGTGAATTTTTTTTCCCCCTGCATATGCATCTAAAAAAATGATAGATATTCCTCGCTTCTCCTCTCTCTAGTCATGCGCTTCTGTACGCTCGAACGTTTGGGGTGAGAGCAGAATGACTTACCAAGAGAACACCTGAGGTTTTGGTTTATGGAGGTTAAAATGAAGCCAAGCGCGGAGCCGCGGCATACAGTTTATCAATGTGGAACAGCAAACTTTTTTACTGAGGTTACATATGATAGATGGAATCAAAATAACCAATTATTGTAAAGCTAAAAGAAAGTTATATAAGGTTTCCCAGGATATCTGAATCATGTGTGTGGTGTCCATTTATATTTTGACCTTTTCATTGACTTCAGAAATCATCTGTTCTCTGTAAATTCATCTGTTCTGGAAAGGCCTCAGAGGTTTATTAGAGAACATTAGAGCTTCAAGAAGACTAAGAAACGCAGCAGACAAGTGTGGAGAAGTTTGAAACAGAAGTTAGCTTACGAGATAACGCACCGAAAGCTTTGGACGTCTAATGGAGGCAGATCGAAGGAAAAGCTTTTAAAGGCTGCAAACAATTGAAGCTCGGGTTGGAAGACGAGCCAAAACCTAAGACTTGTTTTGTCTAGTTTTTAAATCCAGCTCTAAACTGTATTATTTTTATTCCAGAGTTACAGACTGTCTCCCAACAACCATCTGATTGGCCTGAGAGAACCGTCCTTCACAATATAGAAAACCTGCAGAGAAAACGGCAGAGGAAGAGGTGAGCAAGGTTTTCCCAGTCGGTTTCCTCCAGAGCCGGCTTTTAATTCTTAGAATAAAGGTATTCATCATTCTTATATTTGTATGTCTCTTAGGCTTGGTCTGCTGGGCCCCGGCTCCACTGAAAGCCTCCTGGGCCCTAAAGACAGCCAGAGGGGCTCATCTGCTTTACTAGATGCCAAAGAACTTCTGAAGCACTTCACATCTGATGGCTTGCCCACAGGGGAGTTACAACCGCTGGCTATAAGCAGAGGGTAGGTTCTAGGGGTTCTGTTTGTGATGGGTTTTTTTCCCCCTGACTTGGTGCAAAGCATCTCTAAGTTGAACACCAAGAGTGAAGCTTTAACATCAGCTGTCTGAGATATTCATATGGAAACAGATTTTTTTTGGTTTGTTTTTACATTTGAGAAACTTTATTTTGTGTTTTTGAAGACTTCTCACAGAATTACCACCCACTTGGTGTTTATTCTGGTGCCCGGCACCACTTCAGGTCCTGGGACAAAGAAAAGAACAGAACTTATTATTTTCTTTCAATTCCACAAGGGTAGCAGAGAAAAAGTTTCCCAGTCAACAGGTTCATCCACTTGACTGCTGAAGGTAGTTGGTGGTACAGGATTAAAATGGATTGAATACAAATGTTTGCCACGCTACTCACAGGGTCTTTAGCGAGTTTTGGTGGGCAGAGCGTCATCATTATTTGTGAAAATTGAGTTTAATCAAAATATTATGAAGGTCTTTTGATTTTCTGCCTACTCTTGTGTCTCTCTCGCTCTATGTCTGCTGCTCCCTCTCTTCTCTTTCCCAACAGTAATAACATGTTCCAGTTGTCACCAGACCTCTCTCCCAGGACAATCAGCAGGATGCCCTTCAGCGTCGCCTCTTCAGCTCATTACCATGGCATAGAGTCAGTTTCTATAAAGCCCTCATTGCTCTTTCATGACAGCAACTTCTAAAGGATTAAACGTGATGAGGCTCCGATTTAGACCAGGCTGTCTCTGTTTGCATAGATTCTGCCTGGATAAGCAGCGATCCCTGGACAGAGACCAGGCTTTTGTGCGCCTCCAGTCCCGTCTGATTCGCTACGAGACCCAGACGACCTGCTCCAAGGAGCCCTGTGCTCTCCCCTTTGCCCTCAGCCCCGCCCCCTCACCTGCTGTCATGTCAGAACCAGGAAGTGTTCCCGATGGAGAGACCCTGCAGAACAACGAAGTACTGCAGCTGAAACGCAGGTCCTGGGACACTGACGTAGCTGGAGGTTATCCTCGCAAAAGGTTTGATGTTTTATGTTCCTCTTGTGAGGAATGCGAGTTGATTTAGTAAAACTAAGGAGAAGTACATCATCATTTAAGGTTTGTTCCTCTCTGTGTTCATCAAGGCTGGTGAAGTCGGAGAGCAGCGACTCGCTGTGTTCGCAGAGCAGCGGCAGCAGCGGCACACATCCCGCCATCAGGTCTCTACGGCAACAAGCAAGCAGATCCCAGTCCGCCTCCTCCTGTACGAACCTCTCCTCAGCAACAAGACGCCCGTCAGGTAGGACAAGAACATTTGGAGCGGAAAAGAGTTGAAAGAAACGAGGGACCCCGCTGTGTCACAACTCTTCTCTAAAATTTGTTTTGCTGTTTCAGAGTGGAAGTAGCTTTTATGCCTTCACGTTAACGCTTCCATTCTAACTCTGCAGGCTTAGCGACTCTGCCATGTCCAGAGAGGCCGAAACCCCAGCAGCAGAAGGTCGTTCAGGGACAAGCAGAGGACAAACCGTCCAAAGAGTCTCGCTCCCAGAAACACAACAGGGTGAGTGATGCATGCCGCGCTATGCTGGTTAGTTTGCCTTTGTGCAACATGGCAGCGTTCCTTTACCAACATTTGTCTTAATCCTTAATTTGGAAGTTATACTGATTTTTTTTTTTTTTTTAACACTTTATACTTTACAAAATCACTTCTGATTTCATTCAGGATCTTTATCCAGCTGTGTCCAAGTTAATTCATTAGCTTCTCGGGTGAAGTTGTGCTTCCCCTTATTCTACATTGTTTAATGTACAAGTAGCAACAAAGCTGCCCCACAGCATGATGCTCCCACCACTATGTTTGACAACTGGTACAATTTTCTTAGCTTTGAAAGCTTGACCTTCAGTACTCCAAGCATACTTTGTACAGGACTGCTTCTCACTCCATGCAGATTTAAAACCTATTTCACTGTGCAGAAGGACACCAGTGTTCCAGTGTTTTCCATTTTTCAGATTTGAGCCTTGCTCTTCGTTGCCAGATTATTCATCCTAATTAGTTTCTTTTAATCTCAGGGAGACTATTTGTGTTCCATGTTTGAAACATGGTTGTTCCTGTGTTTCAAAGCCCAGGCAGTCCAAGGAGACTAACTACTTTATATGAGCTTCACAAATTCAATTATGCTAGGCTATAAAAAGCTTGAAATTTCTCTTCATCCTTCTAATGGACATTTATTCATAGGGGTGTATGCATCAGTGTGTATTTTTCTATGTGTAGATTAAAATAAATCCTCAGTAAATTTCTACCTTTTCTTGTTTTTAAAAATTGTTGAATGCAGTTTAACTATTGACCCTTGTAGAAAGAAAATGTTATATATATTTTTAATGTGCCAATCATGCCTTTGATAATTATATATAAACTGTAGAAAAAGGACAAACATCTCAGAGCGATATCTTTACTTTCACAAGTGTTTTCTACCAAAGTAGCGGGGAAAATTATTGGCCACACTGAAACAGAGAGACACTTCTTTTCTCTCAAAGCAAACATAATATTTTTTAACAAAAAGAAAAATACAATGCCAATCTGCCATTTAATAGAAAAAAAAAATCTATATACTGACAAATGTCCTTTGTGACAAAAACATCTCAAAAGTAAAAGGAAAAAAAAAACCCTGGTGTTTTTATACAACTTTTGTATTGATACTCATTAAAACTCTTACTGCTTTTCATTTTTCTCTCATTGTTGTCAAAACAACAGATGCTCACTATGAAAGATGGGCTTTTATACGTTCTTCTAAATACTGCTCACATTTATATATTTATTCACGCCATGTGAATCTTTTAAATTATTGAACTATGTAAGATGACATAAGTAATGCATACTGTTCCTTTATGAACTTTTAAACAGCTGACACTTGCTGCCATGCAGGAGCTGAGCCTGCAGCTTGATATCTTGAATTTTTTTATTGTTTCTATCTCGAGTCTTTCAACGTTAAGATTTGCTCTCCCCAGTATTTACACGATTCTTTTTTTTTTTTTTTTTAACAAAACTCTGTAAACAGCTGAATATTCCACCCCCACCCAACCACCACCAGTTCTAGTGGCAGATGGATACACAATCAAACCCACCGTCTGTCTGTCTGCTACAGATGAGAGCCATGCAACGGCTCCAGCAAAAATAAATATTTTATATTCTGCACTATTCACATTGACTGTGTGGGTTGCATTGTAATGCTGCGGCTTATTCACTTTTTAAAAAAAACAACTTTACTATCACCTACTCCCTGCCTCCACAGCCACACACAGAGTTTCGCCCCTCATCCATGGGATTCACACTCAGAAATCCACGCAGGACTCGGCATGGAGTCACAGGCCCAACATTCGGCGCGCGCTCCGCCTCCCGACCTTCACTCGTTTTGATTTCCGATTACTATGCAAACTCGCTTAACGTCCGAACCCGAGTGAAGAGGAGAACAGTTGGCTCTATTCAGAAACAATGATCGCTCTCTTTATTCAGGACAGAGATTAAACGCTGCCTTCCCACTCCTCCAGAGACTGAGAAGCACTGATGATTTCTCACAATAATTTATGGCGCTTCCTCAGAACCGTCGCTGTGACAAGATTAAAGGCGGATCCATTTATTTCAGGAATGTGTTTTTTTTTTGTTTTTTTTTCCCCTGTCAGGCCACTGCCAGTGAAATATTTCCATGTTTGTACCTGCAAGCTCTCTCTGTGAATGTAGAAGGCGAGTAATTATGTAAGAGCGTCAACCCCTCCCCTCCGTCTCCCCAACAGTAAAGACACTTTGACTTTCACTGTTTTTAAAAGGAAAACTATGCTAAAATTAGTCTCTGTGAACTGAGTTTGCATTAGGTGGTTGGGGGATAAACAGAACTACTTTTTATGTTCCCACAGATGTACTAATACAAAACTGTGTGCTCCTCCTCAGATGCTGCAGGAGATTGTAGCTAAAACGCTCAAACACCATGGGATCGCTGTCGAGCATGAGTGCTTTGAGGCCTGCAGCAAAAGACTGTTTGATATCTCCAAGTTCTATCTCAAGGTTTGTCTCATTAATGCCCTCACCTTGCCGTTGTTAACCTTTTATTTATCTTGTCTGGCTCTGTAGTTTCAATGCTCGTTTCAGATTTTTTATTTTTTATTTTTTTTTAATTAATTTTTCTTCTGTCTTTTTGCTTGCAGTTTCTTATTACCTTCTTATTAAAGTAATACAATGTTTTAAAAAAAATCAAAATATATGAAAATAAATGTTTTTTTTTTGGAAATTCAAGGACCTCCCAGGTTCTTACCAGTGCATTTGTGCAAAAGAAAAAAACTCTCCCAGAGCTGGATTGCACACTCCTCAAAAATTGTGATTTGTGTGTATGTTACAGAAGAAATGAAATGTTTTTATGTTTTTTTTTCCACATCAAAAAACGAGAGACTTTTAACCCTAAAACTGACTTTTGATGGGCTACGAAGTTGGTACGGTGAAAACTGAAGTTAGAATATGACATTCAATAAAAAAAAAAGAAAAGAAAAATTGGAACAAATATGTTATCTAACATTTCTTTTGCAGTTTTTAAAAGGACCCAGGTGTAACAAAAGCACATTTTTCTAAAACTATCCGTCTTTGGTGGCTAACGCTGACATCTTAAGGTTTGAAAATGAAAGGATTATGTGACTACTAATGTTTATGATGACATTCCTAAAAAATTTAAATAATGTTCATCATCAAGCTGTGTGGTTTTGAAATCGCTGGCCTTTACTTTAGGCTTAGACTGAGCTAGAATAACATTACCTTCAATAAATGTTTCCTCTTTTAATATGTTTGTATCTTCCCAGGATCTGAAGACGTCTCGGGGTCTGCATGAAGAAATGAAGAAAGCAGCCAGCAGCAACGTCAAACAGGTAACGCCATCGTCCACCTGTTTGGTTTTCTTTTCACAATTCCCATCCCGCTGACTTGTTTGCTGTCTCTGTTTTGTAGGTTGTTGACTGGGTGTTGGAGAAAAGCTCAAAGAAAGGGAGGTGATCATCAATAATGAGCGCCGCAAAGACGTTTTAATTGATGTTCGCTGAGGTTTCGCCTCAGTGAGCAGCTCTTCTTACATTTCAACACAGTCGTGAAAGTGATTGATGTTTTAAACTTTTGATTGGTTTTAGATTAAGCTCATTTAATTAACTTAATCCTTTTATTTGATTTTCTTGCCTTTTTTTGCTTTCCAAAAAACTTTTCAAAGAAAACCCTTTTTAAACTTGTATACTTTCGTGTTTAAACCTACTGATATACTCTCAAGCCGAAAAAAAATCAAAAATAAAACAAAGCAGAGCCACCCTGCTAAGAGGCCAGGCTGGCTGGCGGTGAGGGGGATGCACATTGGTTTGTTGTTTTCTGTTATTTTAGTCTTAAATTAACTTTGCTCCTAAACACACCAGTAATTTTCTTTGCATATATTTCATTTTTTTAAAAACGCAATAAATGTATTTTATCTTTAGTGCACATTTTGTTATATTGTGGGAAAGGAGGTATGGCTGTGTGACAAAGATATTAGGGCGTGTTATATTTAAGAAGTGCATTTTCTATTATATTAAATGACCAGATCTGAAAACTTTCAACCCAATAAGGACGTTATATTTATTTTCACAGCATAAACAAAGTCTTGAGCATCTCGGGTCATATCTCTCCTGTTTCTGTTGGGATTACATCGCATCTGCAAGGAACAAAATATTACATCAATACAGCAATTTTCAAACCTACACTATTTAGTATACTCTATATATATAGTATAAATAGTTGTTTTTTTGTGATTCTTGATATTTGTAATTTCCTATTTTAGTAATACAAAATACAGTTACGCTTCCAAAGAAATAGAGGTTTTTGATTTTAACATGACAAAAGTGAACAAGTTTAAAGGACATGAATACTTTGATTATTGACCGTAGACACTGAAGAGACATCAGTGGTGACGGTCTCTTGTGGACTCGGGTTTACAAAGTTTGTAATAAAATCTAGAAACAAAGTTATATTGCATAACACGTTAAATCTTAACTACAAGCACTAAACATATTACTACGTTGTTACTTTGCAATAGCCTTTTATTATTTTACAGAGCAGGTGTCGAGAAGTTCATATTTTACTAAACGTTAGTCAGAGCTTATCTGAAAGAGCAAGGGTTTGTCTGAACTAAAGTTATTGCGTCGTCACGCATGAACACTGAGCTCAGTCTAATTTAGCGAGTTGATCCTGAAGGCCAAAATCTCTAGCGTAACAATCAGCTCTAATCTTAACTGCTGTTGAGTGTGTCTTCGCTAAATATCTCTTTTCCTGATCAGCTGATATCTATGGATCGACGTCAAAGCTGTGTCATTGCAAGGTTCTGTAAAGATAAATTTGGTGTTTGTTTTGCAGAAAAGACCTTGAGTCAAACTCTGGGCATGTGTAAAAACAAACTGCACTATCTCCCTGTATTCAAGATATTCAAATAGACCAGCAACATTGTCTTTACGAAGGAGGAGATGCTGAATGGTGGCTTTTTTCGATAGTGGTAGCACGAGCTCAGCTTGGCAGCAACGAGACTAAATTATTTAAAAAAGTTACTCTTTATCGGTTCCAGAGGAGGAGGAAAAAAAAAATCATCACTCGAGTTCAAGGTTGGTTTTTCTTGTGGAGAAACAACTCGACTGTTAGAAGCCTGAATCATTCACGGATGGGTTCTGCAGGGCACATTACGTGAATACAGAGAACATGAAATGAGTTGGCTGTCTGTTGTTGTTGCATGTAAAATATATGCTATTAATTCTTGTTCCGAGGGCTTGAAGATGAAAGAAAAGATGAGAGGGGTCACCTCATTTATGAGCTGCTTCCTTAGAAAACCTCAAGCTGTTTTAGCTGGAGTAACGTTTGTCTCACTGAAGGCCATTCTTCAAAATGCAACTCTACAAAGATTCATCTTCTCTCCGTGTTATCAGTAGTAGAGCGTGTGCCTTTTTCCATGGGACATGTAAGACTACAGCTTATACATTACCGTCAGCACTGTGGACAATTGCATATGCAGGACCAAAAGCGATCACACCACCTGAACCTTTCCACAATTTGTCATGTTACAGTCCCAAACTTCAGTGTGTTTATTGGGATTTTTTCTGACTAGTAGTGTGCAGTCGTAACGTGGAAGACAAATTACACATGGCTTTTCAATATTTCACCTCACATGTTGCGAGGTGAAATATTTAGTCTGTTACCCTTACTTGAATTGATACAGAAGCTTTTTAACTCGGGTGTAAAGCGGCAAGGAAACACCTAAAACATGCAGGACATGTGGGTCCTGAAGACCTCCAGTTTATATCAAAGCCTTCTTATGTTTAAATGTTCCAAAGTTCACACCTAAATCTGGTTTTGCAATTCCAGCAATGCTAACTGAGTTTGAGCTGTTTTGTAGGGGATTAGTTGCATTAGTGGATCGTATTTATGGGCACTGGAGAAAAAGTGTCTGAACTGTCAAATAAAATCCCAATAAAGCAACATGAAGTTTGTGGCTTTGATTCAGCAAAGAAAAAAAATAATGATACGTAAGAATACTTTTGCAGCAGACGTGTGTTGGCCTGTTTGCTGCAGTTGGGACAAGCACAATCTCAAAGCTCGAGAAATCAAATTACTAAAAAAGAAAAAAAAAATCTGTACAGTAAATTACCTGTCTGATAGCTTTAGTGTGATGAATTTGCAACTGGAGGACTTTATTTGAACGCTTACCTGCACATACACTGAGGTAATCTCAAAGGAGGTTCCTTGTCCCTCCGCTGTCTCTTATCGGTCCAAGTGGTCAAAGGAACCGAACAGCGGCACCCCTGGAGGATGTGCAGAGGACTCTTCGAAACTCACTTGCAGTTCAAGTAGAGTATGCTGCGCTCTTTTGGAGACATCCTCCAGGACCTCCTACACCGTGTGTACAGACGCAGCATTTTTTTTTTTTCTTTTGTTGCTACAAACACATCCCCCTCAACCATAAGTCTCAGCAGACAATAACAATTCATCCATGGCTGATGGATGACATAAAATCCGACTGCTGACGCCAACAGGATACGAGGAGGAAGTGTGTGCTCACTATAAACTGAGCTCATTTAGGCAGTAAAAAGCTGTTTGTAATGGACTCGGTGTGGCAGGAACTTAAACAGACACTGTCACTTCCTATACAGTAATTAATGGGACATGCTGCAGTCTTCAGGCAAGCTTGATGTTTAACCTCATGTATAGAAATCTCTCTCAGAGCGGTGAAGAGTTCGGTTTACCTGAGCTGGAGCTGTGACAAGCAGCAAAATGAAAGGAAGAACTCCCATGAGGAAGGGAAACTCACAGAACCCTGCAACTGTGCATTTTCTCCAACAGTAATTAGTGCAGAACAGACTACAAAGCTGCTATAGCCAAAGTGTGTGTCACCCCGGTACGTGTGTGTGCTTTGTTTTGTCTCGGCATTGGTAGGTGGCTAATTTGAGCGAGAGCGTCAGTGTGTGACGGCGCTTGTTTTGGTGGGAAAGGCAGTGATGCAAAAAAACAAATATCGCCAAATGTTTCATGAGACTCGATGAAAGTGGGGAAGCCTTTAGAAGAAATTACAGTCTGGATTGCACCATCCAGTCTGCACAACGGCAAACTTTTCTTTTTTTTTTTTTTTTACACAGAAATAACTGGATAGACTGACAAGTAACAGACAGCTTTTGTTGCACAGCTGAGCATCGTTGAAACTAATGATGCAAAACAAAAACAAAAAACAGCAATTCAATTTTGAAAATTTCCTAAAAGTTACAGCCTCTTTTCCTTTAGGGATGGCCTATATCTAGCTATAGCTATATGATTCTCTGGCATGTGAGTGTGCCTCTTTGTTGTCCTCTAAGTGCTAGATTTTAGTATCTGTAGTGGCACTTCAGCTGCTTCCGGCTGAAGATGAAGTATTCCAGGAATACTCAGAGGGGAACAGTCAGGAAAGTTGACAACACTGAACTGGGAACAAGCTGCTGGTGGCTTCATGCTGCATTTAGCTGTGAAGTCAGAGCTTGGATTTGGAAATATCATCACAGCTAAATTCACTTAGCTGACATCCAGGTGGAACTCGGAGAACCAGCGGGAACGGCCGAAAGTTTTGCTCAGGGCAGACGTCAACCATTATGAGCTCTGTGTTGTTTAGTCATTGTGGAAACGTGTTCAGTACATCAGAGGATACACCCAGCACTGCTGGATGTTGACTGACTGAAATACTAAGAAAAGAACAGATACAGATGCAAATATAAATACAAATACACTTTTTATTCCTGCGGCCATGTCTACACTGCAAATATGTGTAAGCCATATTAGATTTTGAGGCAATCGTTCGACACTTGAGATTTCTACCTCGGGGTCCCTTCCGGATCGCTCAGTCGTTTCTATGAGAAATCAACTCACAGCTCAATGAACTGTAGCTGCACAATTCAGCTTCATTTTGACTTTCATGACTGACACCATGTTGAGATTTAAACATCATTTGGCATTTTCTTCCCTCTCCTTTTCTTTTCAGTATTCGGACTTTCTTGTATGTCTTCATTAAAGCGATATTCAACAATGCTCTTGAGCACCTGACCCATTTACAGATGGATGCTTCCTCTTTGTTAAACCCCTCAGTCTATGAATTATTCAGTGCTAATAACTCCCCTAAATTTATGGAATGAAACTATGTTTTGTGTCCAAATAACAGGAAATTTCACAAATGCCTTTTTCATCACCAACCTGTGAAGAAAACTGTTTGTTTCAATTTATTTTAACTTGAACCTATGAAAAAATCACAAAGATAACACAGCTGGATGCACGAAATTGTGCTTTGGCAACAAACATGGGAAAGCGCCGTTAGCTGAAAACCTGTCACCTCTTTGCTCCAAAACAAGGTCTTTGCTGTATATTTCCATATACAAACACATAACAATGTGGCCTCTAATGATACACTTTTATTGATTTCTAAGTACAAAGTAGACTATGCAGTGTGCTATTATCTCACCCAGCCTGGACAGAAAACAACCTATGGACTTTAAAAGATTATTTAAAAGATTATGAAAAAGTCTGCAAATTTTTTTTTACAGAAACCAAGAGTACTTCACTGCACTGATTGTTACATGTTGTCCTCTCTCTGCTGCAGAGTTCTGAGGTCTTTGCCTTAGATCAGATTCTCCCTCTGAGTCTTAATCGAACATGCAACTTTCAGTTCCATTCATGTTCATGAATGTGCAGCATTTCTCCTCAATGTTGTCCGTTTGGGGTTTTATGCAAACCCTGCACGCATTCCTATCCTCTCACTTCAACTTACACTTGGCTGAGCAAATCAAATGTTCCCTGGCTGCTAAAACAACACAGATGCCTGCTTCATCACAACAAGTGGGATCACACACTTTTCCCTGCCTGTGTGGGTTCACATTGTAGAGGTATTTGTGTGTGTGTGTGTGTGCGTGCAGTGGGGCACATTGAGACGACTGGGAGGTGCGGGGGGAACTTGGAAGGAGATTCCTAAAGCATTCCTTTGTCTAAAACACATCAATCCCTTAATCAGCCCACATCTCTTTTTATAATTAGTTTCTAGGAAATGGAAACTAAGTGTTTTTATGTGTATGAGAGAAGGAGAGGGGGCAGAAGTGTAGTAGTGTCTTTCTCTTATAGCCTAAGGCAGTCAAATGATAGGTCACGTACAGTCAGAGGAAGTAGATAGTTTCATGTGCACACATGTGGGCGTTTGTTTTTCAGAGCAGTGGAGCTTGAC
Source organism: Poecilia formosa (assembly GCF_000485575.1). Taxonomy (NCBI): domain Eukaryota; kingdom Metazoa; phylum Chordata; class Actinopteri; order Cyprinodontiformes; family Poeciliidae; genus Poecilia; species Poecilia formosa. Next base: position 300,072 of record NW_006800212.1, on the reverse strand, counting down.
GTACAGCCCTCCATGAGAGCGAGGAACGCGCTGACGACGTTACCTGACAAGCACGTCTCTGTCTGTCCGCTGCCTTTGTGCTACTGTGTGTCCTCCTGCGTGTGTGTGTGAGCGCTGCTGGGAAGATCCCTCGCTGCAGTCTTCTCCGTGAGCCGGTAACAACAGGGGCCGTGTGAAATGACCCAGTTTTTGTCTCTTTTGCTGCCCACAATGTGCGCCTTTGTCTCATTCATTTATTGTTCACACACAGTCACTTAAGAAACGTGCTTGAAACCTCAGTCAGAGTGTCTGAGGTCAGATATCAATCAGAGCACATGTGAGGAGGGGCTGTTTAAAGACAGGAAGCTTCTGCTGAAAACAGGAAAGGAAAGCAGAACTTTCAAGACTTCGCCATGCCGTGAACTAACATACGATTAACGTATGTTTTCTAGGATAGAATTTTGACATGGATGAGGAGGTGGAGTCGGAAGTGAGAGAACATTTTCTCATTTTGTCAAATGACAACTGCAAACTTTAATTTATTTCAATGAGATTTCATTGGATGGACCAACACAACGTGGTAGTGACGTGGGAGGGATACGTGGTATTTCAATTTTGTTTTAAAAATTCGATTCTGAAAAGTGTGGCATGCGTTTGTTTTAGTTTACTTTTACTTCTTGACACATAAAATCACAAAAAGTCACTTCAACGACAGATCGACTCCAGCGGAGGGGAATTTAATCTCAGTGTCAGTCCAGCTGTTCTGTGAAGGTTCAGCAAACTGCATTAAGAAGAACAACGAATGGGAGAGAAGAGCGTTCGTCAGAGAAGCAGCCAAAAGGGCCACGGTAACTCTGGGGTAGCTGCAGAGATCTACAGCTCAGGTGGGAGAATCTGCTGAGAGAACAACTATTAGCCTGCAAGAGCGGCAAGAAGAAAACTGAAGTCCCATTTAAAGTTCGCTCCAAGCCATGTAGGGACCAAAGCTCCGGCCAGGTGAAATGGAACATTTTTGTCCACATGTAAGAAGGTTTTGGACACCTTGAACACCATCAGTTTAAAGATGTGCCATGGTGGCAGCAGGGAGAAGAAAACTTGTGTTTATGTAAGGATGAGTATAGTGTGTTAAAGTGTAATGTCCTTTGCTGCATGTCTTTCCCCTCTTTTGTTACCTACTGTCCTGTCTGACCCCTCTCAAATGATGGCTATTAGAGCCAACAAGACCTAAAAAAAAACTGGCATTGGTGTAAATGGTTCTTGTTTGAGTTATTTATCTGCAAAAAGGAAAGGGAACCAACGTCATTGTCTAGAAGTGCAAAACTGGTGTAGAGTGAGAGGTGCATAGTAAACTTTTCTGAAGATGTTATTAAATTATGTTGTTTTTCTCTCAATTCATCATTTGTGTTGATCTACCAAATACAATTTACAATGACATACAGTCATTTGCTTAACTTTAGTTTTTTTTTTTTTTGCCTAAACAGCTCTGGTGTAACTACAGCAAATACAAGTTTATTTTTAATATTTGAGAATATGGGGGAAAAGATCAAGGTTCATAATAGTTGCAAAGCAACATATAAAGCAAATAACCAAATAGGGAGCAGAGCCTGAATCCTGTTTTGCTCAGTGACATGGCGAAGCCTGCATTTGTCTCAGACTTTCATTTGTTGTCGAGTGAGAGTCTAAGCTGTGAAATATGGAAAACCGCTTCTACTTACAAGGAGAATGAGCATATTCTGAAGTGATGGGAAATAATTATACACGTCTCTGTCCTCTTGGAAATCCATCAAGTTTGGGGAAATCAATCAAACTTTTAGAGCCTGCGGTGTAGCCGACAGCTGAGCCAAGGTTTTCCACTGCAGCTATTTACTGCTTGAATGCTAATGCATCATCAGACAATTCTCCCGCATTTTCATCCAAGATTTTAGAAATATGAAATTTATTTGGGTTTTTCCACCACACAGAGTGTTAATCACTCATGACCAAAGTGAAGTTAAATGTGATCGGTCCACTCTGACTGTGAACGCCACAACCTCTGAAGGCGTATATCTCCCTTTGCTTACAGATTCAATATATTTTATACATTTAAAAGGCCAAAGTATGCATAGCCTTTGACTTTATTTATTATATCGTCACATTGCAACCACAAACATGTCATTGGGATCAAGAAGAGTGTAATTTTAAAGAAATTCTATAAATTCTAGTGTGCGTTTATATTCCGCACAATGTCGTATGTAAACATTTAAATGCAAATTTAGCTTGAAAGAACAGTTGGTGCCACATATTAAAGATACAATTTACTAAAATCTGATTTTTATTTTTTTTTTTCAACTGAGCGTGAATGGAAACAGTTAACACTGTTTGTTCATCTGGTGTCCTCCTGTGCAAATTCTGATTAGAAAATGACTTACTGGAGAAACCTACTTGATCAAAAACATAACTTTGCTGTGAAAACTTTTTTCAGGTAGCAAAAAAATAAATAAAAGAAGAAAAACAAAAAGCATAGTTCGACTTAAAATTTCTGAGGTGGCTGTACTGCATTCCCTGGATGTTGGCGGTTAAAACAAAAATACATCACTTTTAATCCAAAAATGACACTCAGTAAGGAGCTTAAATGAAATGTTTCATATCTTTATCTTCTCTTCTGTGTTCGATCTTTTGAAAGCAGTGGCAATCAAGGTTCTTGCACACTGGAATGCACAAACATGCACATTTTAATTGTGGTTAGGATTTGACATCTTACCACAAGTTGATTAATAACTACTCCATGAGTTATGAGCAAAGACATTACAATTCAGGAAATGGGGGAAATATTTTAGGTTATGGTACTTGGTTTTTTAAAATTTAAACCTGTGATAAATCTTGTCCTCGTGAGAAATGCAATTTTATTTTATCATCATTTAAACTTTCCATGATGCAGTTTGTTGGTGTGAATGCTGCAGGCATTCACACTCTTGAGCTCCTCCTTTTTTTCCACGTAACTACTTCAGCATACTTTCTGCTATTTCAACTATTTATCTTTTACCATATCTGCTCATTCAGTACATTATGGCTATGTCTTTAGATATTGACATCTTTGATGGTTTAGGAAATATGCAACTTTCTGTGATCATCTTGGACTCCATTGAAACGAATAGAACATCCCATAATGTCTGAAAAAAAAAAAATCCTAAAAGCTTTGCACTCTTTCACGGTTAACTACTTCCATTACTTTCAGCTAGAAATGACACTTAAAGTTTAAAATGTAGTCATATCCTTCAACTACTGTTTATTCCAGGTGTTTCTTTTTCTTTCTTTTTTTATTTTTTTATAAATTTCAATTATGCTCAGTCTTTGGGGAAAAGTTAAGCCCAGGTGCTACTATTACTCTTTTAGCTTTTGTTAATTTTTTTACATGTGGTTTTTTTTCCACACTGCATAGAGTTACTGTAGGTCAAGATGCTAGTCCTAACATTGAGGCTATCATTAGTACATCAGCTAGCTTTGGCTTTTTTTTTTTTTTAGCTCATTCAACTTATAAACTGTTGTGACTTTACAGTTTAGCTTTGTAAACAATGTTCTGCACAAATACTCTTTCGGTGGAATTATTTCATTGAACGTTTTCGCTCCTCTTGCAGTTTTGCTTTTTGTATTTTGCAGGCTTCTGCTTTATTCTGCTGTCTCTGCTTCCCTTTTCTTACATTTCTGGAATTCCTCCGTAGTTTACGTCAAATGTTTCTGAAATTTTCACTAAAAATGTTCAGCTTACAGCATTCACACTACGTTTTTGCAGAAAATGCAAATTTTTCCAGTTTGTCCTTTTTCCTGTTTCTTACTGTGAACTTTTTCATTTATGGCCTGCACTGTGCAACACATACTCTATATCCACTGATTCTACTAAAAGTATGTTTTATACTAAAGGTAAGTTTTTCAGTTTTTTAATGCAGCTAAAAAACTGAAGGCCATTGAAACAAATTGTTTTTGTTTTGATATTTTTAGAAATAGTTGCAGTTGTTGCATGAATATTACCCAAGGTGAACTTTTTCCTCTCTGCTCAGGAAATGCATAATATCAGATTCACATAAATGAGAAGAGATAATAAAAAAAATGTAACTTCTTTTTTGTTTTTGATACATTTTTTTTTAAATGTTACAAATAGATTTCTTTGAAAAGCCATCTGTAATCATAGTACAATAGTTTAGTCCAAGACCAACGTATATTGTCTGTGTCTTATTCAGATAGCCAGCTTTTTTGAACAGCACAGGTGAAAACTATTATTGTTATAAAATGTAAGCACACACAGCATGGAGTTTATGAGTTTCTGCAACGTCAGAGAAATGCAAAAACAGATGGGACCAAGAGAGCATCTGGTCATTCAGTTTGGATTCATACAAAACAACTTCAGTAGAATTGTTTGTATGGGAGAAGTAGCTGCGGTGCATCCACAGCCACATACATTTTCAACAATTATTACAGATTCTCTGTAAGGCTGATAGTCCTGGTCATTTCTCTAAATCAGGTTGCTGACAAAACTTTAATGCAACTTTTATGCATCCTCAGGTGTGCTAATGACACGACTATGTGGGAAAATTCTCCTGGAAAATGTTGTTTGCTTCTATCACATGATGCAACAGTGACTACCTGCTGATGTTTAGGGTCTGACTCGACTCAATAACAGCCTGCCAGCAAAAAGAAAAAAAAAGGAGAAATGAGAAGAAATATGAGTAGGAGGGCAATATGACAGTGAGGAATGTCAAGCTTTAAACAGTTTTAAGAATTACTACAGTGTTGAGGTCTAAAACCTCTCGACCTTATTAACATTAATGCAGCCATTAATGCAGCCATCCATCTGTCTGTGAGACTGTGGGTAAGGATGCCAACTCATTACCTTGGAGGCGAGCTAACAATGTCACGAGTTATGGCTGTGTTAAGTGCTGCCTACAACTTGAACGCCGCACGGATTCTTTCTGCAGAGGAACCCACATAAAGACTCCTCCGACTCCAGCTGAACTGTCACCAAGAGCTTGTAATTTAGCACATCTCCTTGATTTCAGCTGCTCCCAAAATGAAATACTGCTTGTTTGTGCCTCACAAAAGATACCGTGAACAGTTTTCTGTAAGAAATTGACATCATTTGGGCTCTTTTATTTTTTCCACAACAGTGGGACAAATTATGGGGTTTTTTTTTGTGTTTTTTTTTTTTTACCATGTTAATTTTTTTCACATTTTGTGACTTTACGACAAAATTTTATTTCACTGCAGAAATTAAATCGCAAGAAACCCATTGCTTCTACTCGAGTAATATTTTGAAACTGGCTACTCTTACTTGAGTACAATTTATGGATACTCCACCAAGTAGTGGAGTATTCAGTGAAGTAGTTACTGCACTGAAGTAACTACAGCAAAGTAACCTGCAGTTATTTCACTCAATTAGGAAAAAAATGATGCAGACACTGACACATGCACAGTTTGTTAAAGTGAGACTTCTGGAAAAGCGGCCCTCTGGTCATTGAGGCTCTGATGGTTACGAGTCTCTACGTGGTGATTCAGCTGATCCCATAGGGTCTATGTTTTTGTTCTCGAGTCATTTTTGGAATGACTACCTTTCACTTCTTCAATAAAAGCATATAGGGGGAATGCTACTCTTAAAAAAAGACAGAGAGCATTCCTGAAAAGAAAACCTGTTACCAGCCACAGACGTGACGTATGGCCAGAGCTACAATGCAGATGCAAGCAAAATTCAGGTGGCCCAATCAAAGTTCAGGAACTAAATCTAATTGAAAATCTGTTGCAAACTTGCAAACTGATGTTTAATAAAAGCTCTCCATCCAATCTAACCAAACTTGATCATTCATGAAAAATTAGCAAAGCAGGCACAAACGCACCCCGTTTTTACGTCGAGACAAACTGTGAAAAAGCTTAAAGGAAATTAATGCTTTTGCAAGAGTCAAAAATAAAAAGCAAGAGTCAGTGTCATTAGCAAACAGATTTAATTTACATCTTTACGACAGAGGAGGTGATCAGCGTTTGCTGCTGATGAAAAATAATCAATCACAGCTGAAGACAATAAAAACAACTAATCAACTGTTATCACAGGATTTATGTGCAACGTCTGAATTAAAAAGTGAGCATCATCATTCTGAGTGACAGTACAGTAGCTGCCGAAGGCATCAGAGATCTACATATGAAAGCAGCTTATTTTTCCCCTCAAAGAGCTCGTCTCCACTTTACATTATCAGCAAGTGCTGGATTCATCAGTGTTACAAATCTTTACAACAACAAAACATATAGCTTTCTCAACAGTGTGGTAGGATTGTAATGCATATATCACTTTATACAGTGTATGGTGTGTGTGTGTGTGCAGTATGTCTTTGCAGAAGGCTGGACATAGGATATAACCATCAAAGAAGCTTTATTGCTATTTATGCTCAAACTGTGATGTCTGGTTAATTTATTTAAAAGTCAACCCTTTTTTCCCCCCTCCAGTTTCTGCAAGATGGAGAGGAAACCTGGCAGGTGGCTTTGTCAGACTGACGCATCAGTCCACAGATGTGGAAAGAATAATGACCTGCACAGCTGCTGTGGGACTAAAACAGGACTCAGCACTGTTATGCCTCCTTCCTGTATTAATGATGCTGGATGTGATGCTTGCTGCACTGTTTTTAATGAGTTGTATCTCTGTTACAAATACTGCCGATCAATCAAATAACAAATAGCAATTAAAATCTTGATGAATGCGAAGCTGCGACAGCATAACTGTCGTCAGTCCTGGGAAAGATGGTACGGAAAGATGAATGGTCCCGCTCTGAGATAACATCAGAAGCACTAAACAACAACATCATCATCATGTTGGATCAGAACGGAGAAAACGGGATATTTCAGCATTTTGAGAAATAATCAGTGTTTTCCATGGCCAGATTTTAACCAGGGATCTGGTAACGGACAAGCAGTCCTGATTTTAAGTTCTTGTGAAGTACGAAATGTTCTGGACAGCAAAGTCGAATTTTTGCAGCTTGGGTAAAAAGACAAATTTGTCATCTGTCTTTCCTTGGCAAAGGCGGAGCATGAAAAAGTACTCATTGCAGGGATAAAAATAAGTGAAAATTCTGTTAAAGCATAATTTAACTTTTTTTTTTTTTTTACTGCAGTTCTGAAACACAACGTAACATGTAATGTGCTGTTATTCCTCTAACATGTTACGCATCTAACCTCAGGATCTGGTATAAGAAAAGTGATTTCAAAAAATAAATTTCTATAATAGATATAGATTACCATAAATCAATTATTTATCTAAGGCTGTGAGAAGTTGATAATGGTCATTTGCCTAAAAAATATAACATCTGCCTTATATTATTTGGCTAAACTATTCCAAAAACTCTCCCTAGTGTTTTATGCGACGCAGGGGAAAAAAAAAAAAAAATCAATCCTCTGTCTCTTCAGGTCTCTTCAACCTTCATGTGCATCTGTCACGCTGAAATACCTTAAAAACACGGGACGGTCATCATGAGCGTTAAAAGAAAGCAGTGACAGTTTAAATCTGAGTGAGCCGTCATTTTGTGGGAAAACGTGCCCCCCCTTCCCCCAGTCTGAATGATGAATGCAGACACGGATAACGAGACATCCCGGGGGGACTCTAATAAAGACTAATGTGCAAAGTTTCTCCACGCCGTGTCGTGTATGAGGAAGACGGATGACAAGTGAAATTAGGAATGTCCTTTCAGAGTTGATGGTAAATAAATTATGTAATTGGTAAATGGAAGGCAGGTTGCTGTTACATTTTGATTGAATTAAAAGTGAATTCATCTCCATCCTGCTACGTGTGGCCAGTCCTTCCCATCCTGGACGTGACAGTAATGCCCGATGTTCTCGTGTCAGTTTGTTGGCACATCAATATACATCATCCACCTGCTTCAAGTCCAGTTCACATTCTCCTCTCCGGTTCTTCAGCCGACATTCAAGTTCCTGGAGCCCTGACAGGGGGTCATTCACCCCGCCCCAAAATATGTCTGAGGAATAACCAGTTTCAGGCACCTGCTAAGACACAGAAACCCCCCCAAAAAAGCTCAAATTACAGGTAAAAGCTACATTCATTCAGCTTGGGTTTCCAAATAAAGCAGCTTGAGGTGGTGTAGAAACAAGATGGGTTCGTTTTCACAGGAGTTTGAGAGTCCCCGGATCAGGCCACCAGACCCAGACGGGAGATCTTAGCGGACAGGAAAGAGTGGAGGATGAAGACAATCGGTTTTGGACATGAGTGAAGATCCAATTGCTGGAAGCAGAAAAGTAAAATAAAAATTAAAATTAAAAAATCAAGAAGAGGATTATTTAAGGCAACAACAACAAAAAGAAATGCTACAGGACAGAAAGATTCACTGTGTGCTAAATAAATCACTGAACATGTCCCATGTATGTGTTACTTCATAAAAACAGACATTTAATTTATTCTTTTGGTACATTAAATACTGTAAACCACACTTTAGATGGGCACCATGTAAAAATCAAATCCTCATGATGACTCGCTTCAGATCTGCTAAAACCCATTGGTTCAACTTCTAGATGTCTAAATTATAGCTGTCGTTTATGTGATCGGTGTGTGAAACGAAATCAGAGGCTACCTGTCAACATTGTTCAATTAAAACAAAACCATGGCCGAGCAAGAAATCTTTGTCGGTCAGAAAACGGTTCCCTGATTGGATAGATCAGGGGAGCCTGATAAATTAGACATGCACACAGTTCCTGCCACGTTGAAAACTATAGTAAACAGTAAAAAATGTCACGCAGCTGACTTTCAAACATTGAGCTAATGAGCTGTCAGCTGCATCCACAAGTGCCTTGGGATTGTTTATCAAAGCTTGTCTGAAACTGTGCTTGGATTCAGAAATAATACAGACGACGAAATCTGTTCTGCTCAAGTAGCCAAGAGAGGGTTTTGAATCGGTGCTTAGAAGTCTCTGCTTGTTTGCCTTGAGCATAAGGAGAGCAGTCAGAACTGAGCGTTTCTGTCTGAGTACTGTATATGAGGACTGTCGTTACAGTCTGAAGCATTAATACATCACTTCAGTTTCCAATTTTTTCAATCTAAGGAGCTCAGGGAGACCATATCGCCGTTTTCAGAGTGACTTTTTATCCACTACACAGCGAGAAGTTACAAATAATAAAGCAGCAGGCCTCTTGGTAGACAAAGTAAAAAAAAAAAAAAAAAGAGATAAATAACCAACTAGATGTTAACAAATTTGTGGTAAACACGGTGAACAAAGAAACTTAGCTCATTACATTGATAAAACCTGATTACTTTGCTCCCATATGCAGCAGCACTTTATTCAGAGAGCCGCTGAGAGCAGCAAACAGATTAAAAGTCTTACAGTCGTTGACAGGCTATTTTCTAGGAAAACCTGCGCCTGAAATACTGCCGTGTAAGGACTAGTTCGTCACATCCATTTCATTCCAGGTGTTATTTCCTAACGAAGTGCTGTAATTTGCTTTTAGCAGCACTTACTGCCTTGCTTCTTCTTGTCATGTACACTTTACGCCCCAGATTGTTTCTCGCTTTATTCGGCAGAAGCCCCCCCTTAGAGACAGAATGAGTTGCTCTGGTTTTTTTTTTTACTTTGGTGCGAGGCAGTGAATGCCTCAGCAACACGTTGGTAAAAACACCACTGCATGCTCTGAAGTCATTACTTTTATCGCAGCTCTGGTTATTTGATATTTAATTCTAAATTTGATAAATTTACATTTATTTTTCAATCTGAAATGCTACGATGGAAAGGACACATAGGAATGCTGTGTAGCAGTGAAGCTTTTTTTTTTCTGAGACAGAAATTGGGTTTTTATTAACTTTGGTGGAGCTTCGGTTACTTCTTGGTTTGCATTTACTCGTAATTAATCTCCACATGATTCTCTCTGTGTGTGGTATGTATAATAATTTGATATTTTAAAGATAAAAATAATATGCCATGCACGTAGTTGGAGCCAGATACTTACATATGCTGTATAAGGAGACTATATATTCTTCTGTTTTGCTCAATAACCGACATTTAGATACAATAAAGTATTTCCTGTTTTACAGTCAGGATCACCACAATTATTTTTAATTGCTTAATTGTCTTAATTTGGAATATTTGAAGGCTCATGTGTAAATGGACTTTAGGGCAAAATCCCAAACATGCTGCTTCCTTGAATGATATCATGGGAAAATTTTGATAATTATCTTGGATATATAAAAAAGTGGTTCATCTTTGGCTACAATTTAGCAGCATAAGCACCATTTTTCAAGAAGGACGCCTTCTGTGTCATCAGTCTCAGAACAGAGACCTTGTGAAGATGCTAGCTGAAGCAAGTCTAGCAAGAAGTAGTACATAAACCTCTAAATCTAAAGGGTGATCAAGTGTCCTCTTTTCTCCAGACATGTCCACTTTTCACATTCTGTCCGGGGCGTTCGGGGGCCTTTCTTTGATGAAAATGTCTGCATTTTCATCGTTTTTTCAGGGGACCAATAGCCATATTTAAACTGACTGGGGCGATGCATGAAATACGACAGCCTTTCGCTCATGTGGCGTCCCCCCCGTCCAGGGCTGCTGCCAAGTGGCTGGTTCTCATCCATTCATAGATGGAACAGACAGCATTACGAATGTCTTTCATACTGTGCCGGCCGCAACAATGGTGGCAGAGTGCATCGTGCGCATAGCTGGCACGTGTGTTTCTGTGTGTCATAAAGGTGCCAAAGAGGTCACACGGACACAATTACTAAAAAAAAAAAAAAAAAAGATAGTTAATCTATTAAATTTTTTTCCCCTCAGAAGAGGCTTATTTTATTCATCCCTTTTGGTTTTAGAAGAACACAAGCATAAGAGAAAAAAGCATTTTCTGATGCATCTTAAATGTCAAATCAAAGCCTTTGGGAACTTACAATCTCTCCCTCCTTCCCTCCAAAGTCCAGAAGGAGCATGCGTACGCCGTCGTCCGCAGACATTTTTAGTTTTTCAAAGGGGTAGGAGAGGAGCACTTGGGGCTTGACCGATGTGTCAATTACTCTCTCCTCGCCGTCCTCCCCGTCTCCTACTTTTGGGTCAGCTAGCACAGAGAAGCCCTTCTCGTAGTGAATCACCAGCCGGCACTCCTGACTCTGGTACAGGCAACCTGGGAAACAGAGGATATTGTGACTATTTAGGATGTTAATGAATACATCTTCTTTGTAATGCAAGAATAGCAGAAACAGAAATCATTCCCAATACAGTTGTGTTCAATAAATTAGAATTTTATTGAAAAGTTATTTTATTTGACTAAGTGAAACATTTATAGCATATGTAACATTATGTAGATTAATTATGCACAGACTTGTATTTTCAAGGCGTTATTTCTGTCAACAGATGATAAGGGGCAAATTTTGTCAAGCAAATTTGATTAGGCCATCCTAACACAAATGCACTAATCTGAATCAGAGGTTTTTGTCCTGCTTGAAGGTGAACCTGCTTAATTATTTCGCAGTCTCCAACATCTCCATCCACCATCCACCTTTCTTCCAGGGACAGCTGCTCAAGACTGCCACCGTTGTGCTTTAAAATAGGACTGTGTGTACAGATAGCATTTTAAATGTAATCCAACAAAAACAATAATAACATTTGCATGCCGTGCTTTTCAGATTTATATTCATCAAAAAAAAAAGAAGGTCAGAATCATATATTATTTCCTTTCCGCCTTAAAACTGCTCTGCATTGGTGTGTTACTTATTATCACAGCAACGTCCCCAAAAACATGTTGTTATAATGAGACAAACCATAGAAAACTTCAATGGATGTGAAAGCGTCCGCAAAGCACCGTACACGCGTCGTCTTTCCTCTAATTAATGCATCTCACATGTTTGCTTCACGAATCCACCTCAGGGTTGCAACATTTCAGTGACCCGTATTGCTCTCCTGTTGAAGATCTCGCCGTAAACAGAGAGCGCAATTTCTCAGATTTACACCATTTCTTGCCACTTATTTCCAGCCCGCTCTCCTCTCCTCACAGCAGGCGTCTCGCCTGAAAGCCGAGCGAAGCCCGCCATCTTCATCAACTCGCTCTTTTTAAGTGTAGCCTCCGTCGTCTTTGTCTCATCCCTGCACAGCGCCACCGTGGGACACGTTCTTTTATTTGTCAAAAACAGCTGAGTACTCACGCCCTGACAATGGCAGACATTGAGGTGACATGCCGAGAAGTTTATTTACAGCGTACAGTAAGCTCCCATCTCAATGACATCTGATCTACCAAGCTGTGAGTTTGTTTGACAAAGAGACAACAAGCGAGAGGAGTTGTTGTCTCTCCAGTGTTTGCTGAAAGCGAGAGAAAGATGAGTGTGTGTGCATGTGTCTCTGTGTGTAGAGGAGGGTATCTAAGTGTGCTTGTATATGGCAATAAAGCTGTGTAGGCCATACTACTGGTTGCAAAAAAAGTAACCTGAAATAACATAAAGAAGCTGAAATATTGTTATGTGCCGGTGATTATCATTTCAGTGCATGAATGCATGTTTGTTTCCTCATGCATGTGCATGTATGAGGAAAGTCTCCCCTTGCAGGTTGTCTCTGACTATTAACAGGTTGTTCTTTTCACAAAACCTTAACAATGCATGTTGAATTCATTTTCTGGCTTTGTATAAGATTAACAAATGTAGCAATGTTGTGATGGACTTCATGGGTTAGCAGGGGCATCGCTTTGTAAGCATGTTCATGCACTTATTCACAATTACAATCACAGCTGGTGAGCTGATTGCCACTTACAGTGGCAGCAGTTGTCCACTGAAAAACAATCCACCAATCAAAACCTGAATGTAGGAATTTACCAAATCAACTTTGTTTACAGAGAAAATTTAAAGCAAAAAAAAAAAAAACAAAAAAAAAAAGTTGGCAAAAAGAGGTGTACAATGAACCCCTAAATGGATTATTACAAGATTCACAAGATTCGACAGTGGAAGGCCGATCCATAAGGATGGGGGTGCTATAGCAAAAGCCCTGTGATAAACATGCAGCTTTGGAGACATTTTGATGACAAACCGTAAAAAATTATTTGAAAAGCTATTCCTAAGAGGGGCTGTTGCACAGTCGAGTTGAGCCAATGCAGTCTGTCTCTTCCTGGTTCCAGTCGGGAATCCGGCTCCAGAATTTTTAATTGGTTGCAGTCAAAATAACATAAACATAAACGGGCTGATTCCAAGCAAAGAGAAATCATTAACTTTCAGGCAACTAATTAACTGATACTCCCCTTCCTGTCAATATTAGTGAGAAGAGTTGAGTGTTGAAATGTTTCTGAGTTAAAAAAGAAACAAAAAATAGCTAAGTCGTATGTTAAACTAAATTTAAATCACATCACCTCAAATTACAGCAGCAAAAACCTTTGAAGTTTACATATGTTTCCCCAGTATTTTGCAATGCTGCCTTCAAACTGTCTGACTGGCGTCACACATCTTTTGTCATTTGTCAAGGGAACCATTTTTTTAATCACTAAAGTACTTCAACAACTTAATCTGGCTGACCACTGAGGTTTATCAGACTTTCCTTCAAATAGTCAGACCTCTACAGCCAGAGCACAGACACTTAATCAAATGGTAACATTATGCAAAATAACAGTGTAATATAAATCTAATGAATGGCGTGGCGGAACCATCGCACCTCTATAGGGATAAAAAGGGCTTCAAATGGATGAAAGAGTGCCGGTCTTTGCTGAATTTTAGACCTGAAACTGTACTCTTCTATCTGAGCACGTTGTTCGGCACGGAAAGCAGGGTTTCCCATCAGAATACGCGCTCGCATAAAGGGGCTTTTCATGCTGCAACAAAGACCCCTTTTCTGACATGAGTGGAGGAGACGAGGAACGATGGAGGATCAGAGAGCGATAACAGAGTGAGGGAATAAACCAGGGTAACACTGGACAGTACACTACGTCTGAGACCACTTTTGGTCTTTCAACTAAAAGGTTACTAAAGGACAAAATCTGTTTTTCAGACTTTTATCTTGAACTTATAGGTCGTTGGGATTGAAAAGTACCTGAGATTTCGAAGCTGCACACGACTTCAAGTGTCACAGCAGGTTAATAGATTAGTTTTCCACCACCGCTGAGTTAATTTGATTTTTAAAGAGCTTCAAGTCATTACGCTGTTTACCTGTTCACCAAGACCACCCCGGTGACCCCAAAAGCAATTAAACAAGTTTTGCAGACTTCACTCTGACAAACACTTTAATGAGACGTTCAAGAAGCCAGAGATGAAGGATTGCTGACTTTAAGCAAATCTTTACATCTTCAACTTAGAGTAGAGGCACGTCTCAAACCTTGGGTAGCTTTTTTAGATTTTTGAGGAGATATCCTGACATAAGCAGCAAGTATCTTAAAAAAAAAAAATAGGAAAAAAAACATGATATCTTGTCTGTTACACCACCCTTATATTATTCATGCAATTCAATATTAGTTTTATTATATATATATAAAAAAAAACACACCAATGCAAACAGATGGATTATTTAAAGGACATTTTTGAAACCGGCTTTATTCCAAAACTATAGAAGTTCTCTTTAGTCTCTTGGTTCAGAAGGACTTATATAGTTTCATTCTAAATTAAAACATCAAAATAAATAAAGATATTTACTGCTCATAACTCTTTATCATGACCTAACAGAGTTCTGACCTACTCCTTTAAAGAGCATCACTATTACACAGAATTATGAGTAAAACAAACCAAAAAAATGCAATGTTTCCCTAGTTTAGTGTAAACTTTCCCCCTAATTTAATTAGATTGATTCTAATTACATTAGAATCAATTTAATTCTGTGTTGATGGAAGTAGGAAATCAAGCTGCTTCCTCCTGTTTGTCTTTTCTGCTCAGAAAACTCTCACTTCCTAGCTGCAACATTTGACTTCAGGTGCGTTCTTCTTGCATTTTAAATCTGAAACACAGTAAACAAGACTTTCTAGCACAAAAAGAAAGTGTTTTTGAAAACATTTTTGATTTGAAGTGGAATATCTATGAAACAGAACACGCCTGCTGTTTGCTGAAATTATCAGCGTTATTATCACAAAATAAGATACGCCAGAAGGTCAAGTGAAACTTGATTTGGGAGCCGTACAAATTCACTTCCCCTTTAACATCCCCAAAGAACGTCTCACCGCCTGTTGAGTGACTAAGGGTTAATCTATCTTCAGAGCAAATCTTCACTGTGAGCCCTGACAATGAATAAAGCATCAGAGTTTAGGATGTTCTAAAGATAAAGAAGCTGACAAGGTCAGCGGGATGATGCCTGGTAAGTGCTGAAAACACGAGTGAATGTATTTTGTATGCAATGTCACACTCCTTCACGGGGAACTGTAAAATTACTTTGCTACCTCTGCACGACCCGACTGAGAAACTGGTGTTTCTCTATGAAACTCAGTTTAAATGAAAAGCTATGGTGAGGCAAAGGCAAATATTTTTTATGAAACTATTTAATTAGCTAGCATGTTTAATGACAATTAAATAATTTTTAGGATAATTTTTCAACTACAGTTTAACTCAGCTTTTTAAAGGTACGTAATGTTGTCAGCCAAACATTTAATGAATGATATAATGTTAGAATAAGACTATAGTATGAGTATAATCTCTCTAAACATAAAATGATGTCAGGTAAAAACATGCCTGAATCTTAGAGCATCACAATGATGCTCTGAGGGAAAGTTCTCAGTTTTCTGAGGATTTCATATTTTTTTAAACCTTATAAATTTTACATTATGTCGTCAAATCAAAATGGTCCCATTAAATAACAAGAAAAACTTCTGTCATGAAATAGTAAACTGGTCCAATTTCTCATGAGTTGTTGGTCTTTTAAGACTGACATGCTGGAGATACTTTTGGAAAACTGTTGCTTCCAAAATCTCTGAGAGGATTAGGTAAAATACTACGTTACTCCAGTGTGAAATTTATTGTCAAAAGTAAAGTAAAAGTAATAAATCTGCCTACCCGTTCAAGTACTTTTCTCCTGGCAACGGCTAAACCTACATTCACTTTTTGTATTGAAGGAAGCAGGAGTTCACTGGAATTCACTGAGCTCTTGTGAGAAAGCAAGTTAAGCTAATATGCAAATATTTGTAGAAGCAGCCCGAGTGCCTTGATGATGCATTTCATACACCTGTTTCAACGGAAGTGAGTAAAACACCCACATGCAATGATCTGTGTGCGTCGGTGAATACGTTTGGTAAAAATACTGCAATAGAAAAAACGTTTTAAACCAGCCCTAAGTTCTTCATATTTTGCTCCAGGGAAACAATAACTTCTTGTAATCTGCATCAACAATTATCCACATTTTTCTTGGAAAGTTTTCTCGAGACTCATTGGACTTAAAAGTCTGACTGGTTTAAAAATGATACATGCACAAAAAATACAATTTATTAGCCAACAGAAACAATTAGTAAGTGAGCAGAGAATGAAGTGAAAATTGTTGTAAAAGCAGCCAAAGTTTAAACAGCCTGAAGATCTTATGGATCTTAAGGTGAAGATCTAAAAAAAAAACATATAAATACATTTGTTTTTAAACATAGTGAGTTAAAACTTTTGCACATTGCTGTACATACTTCATCTCCTCACTTACCAAGAACCACCCTTCACATGCACCATGTTCTTAGAAACATGCCTACCTGCAGAAAGGCTAACATTGCTTAAGCTAAACCAAAAATATTATACACTAAACACAGTGGTAGGTAGAGACATATGGAGAATTGAAGCATATTTAACAGGGACTGAAAGATGTTTTCCAGCAGACAGAAAGGATTAACTTCATGACAGATGCATAACTTAAGGAATTAATTGCTCTATCAACTTTAAAAGCAATAAAACATCACTTTACTGTGTTTGCAGTAGAAACCGAATAAAAAACAGTTGGCCAAAGCTTGCTGCGGATTGTTTTACTGATTACATATCTTATTAACGTTGAGAGTGAGACAGATAGAGCACAGAGCCAGGAGACTAGGAACACGGCAATCAAACCGTGTCCACACACACAGGAACACACTCTCCCACAGAACTACCAGCTTGATTGCATCAAGGTCATGGAGACTGTTCAACTCCATCTTTTGATGCCGAGCAACTTGTGACTTTTAGTTTACACCGTAAGCGTAACCTTTACTTTCACTTTAACAACCCGCCAACTACTGAAGACCAGAGACAGTGGGCTGAGACAGGCTGTGGGTGAGTTTAACAGGAGTTTGGAGGTAAATGACAGATGAACTATTGTGTGTATCATATGAGGTTTGGATGCACACAGTTTCACAGATAGAGTCTGAGGTCAAGCTTAATTTGGCACATGGAAACTTGAGGAGGACTCAGGGGAAAGGAGCATTTCCCAGGACATTTTGTGCTTTGAGAAAGACGGAGGCCATGAGAGAGGGGGGTTTATACTCCGATCCCCTTAAACAACACATATTCAATGCCAAACAGCAAATGCACACATTTTCACACAAAATTCCTTGCTATAAATAGCAAGTGCTTTGTCTACATCTTCCATATGGCTGTCGTCTTATATCAAAGAGGCTCTTCTATCTCAGAGGATGTGGGAGTCTGTTCTCACATGTACACATATTGCTTTATGCAGCGATTCCAGGTTTGCTTGACCCAAGGCAGTGGTTTCCGCTGCAGACTCCTAAATCTCTCTGGAAGCGCTTGTGTCACTAGACGCCAGAACCAATCTGAGGAAGTGTTGCAGAAACCCGTAAAGTGACCAGGACAGTTCACCTTGCTCTTCCCATCCTTTATGCTTTTTCTGTCTTTCTCTTATCTAAAGCGTCTATTTGTGTGAGTGTTTTATGACAGTGTGAATGTACTAAAACTCACTTGTTGTGACTTCTTTGATCATCTCAGCTGACGCATGACAGCCGTTGACAATGTGTCTCGTCCACATGGACAAATCCTTCGTGGTCTCAGTCCGGAAAAGGTGAGTTTCGATGCCGAGTCGCGTGCCAGTCCGAGTGGCAAAAAACAGCTCGGTGCCAGAACACGGCGACCCCCGGTCAGGACCAGAGTGGACCAGGCTGCAAGAATGACACTTGTTAAAATCAGACATATTGTATGTAGATTTTTTTAAGCAAGCTTATAACAAAGATTTAATGAATACCATTTTAGTATCGGTAAGTTATTTATTCATCTAATATGCTAATATGTGCAACGCATGCTGATGTTGCTTTCAAGAGTTTTTATCAAACTGACATGTTTCAGATCATTCAACACTGCAATTTTTTTTTGAAATTACATCCTTATTATGTCTAGGCAAAAAAAAAAAATCCAAACCAACCTGACCTTGTGAGAAACAGTAACTGTCCTCAAACCTAAAACCCAGCTGAACCAAGCGTGGCAGAAACAACTGTCACCTGGCTTCTGTGGTGAGCCCTTTACTTTACTCAGAAGATATTTTCTTCCGCTCTTCTTTGCAGAGTCTTCTTGACTTAGCCACATTAGAGGGTTTCATGCCTGAATGACTTGCTTCAGGTTACACTACAACATCTAAAGTAGAATAATATCTGAACTTTGACAAGGTTATTTCAAAAACCTTCATTTTATTTACTTTTTGAGCCACTCAGAAGTAAGCTTGCTAGTGTTTCTTTTGATCATTGTCCTGCTACTGAAAGCAAGAGTTTGAGCTTAAAGTTATTGAACTGATACCTGCACGTTTCCTTAGTTTTGTTCTGGTATCGTGCTGAATTTATGGATCCGACTCATTTTGGTGCTAAATTAGTAAAGCAATCGTGGAACGTCACACTTGATTTAATGGGAGGCACAAGTTTCCAAAATGTTTCACATTTTTTTCTCATCAGCTTGCAGAGTATTTTTTCCAAAGTCTTATATATATGTAGCAAACATGAGACAGGTCTTCAAATTATTTTATTACTCATTATTTAAAAATCATAGCAGAGGACTGTTTCACACAGGGCCAGGGTGATTTAGATAGCTTTTTCCTTAATAAATGAGAGAAATGTGTGAAAACTACCGTTTGTTTTTCCTCAGTCAACCTTAGTCTGACATTCTGAAACAGCTAGCTGTGCCAAAAAAGACTGAACTAAAAGAAATCTGAGGGCAAACACTTTTTATTTATTATTGCTGTTCTTAATGAAAATTAAAGCTCCATCATAACAAAATTAGTTGCATTTTAAAAATTCAGACAAAAACAAAAGGAAAGAAAATACGCACAATGAGAGCAAAGCCAGGTGGACAATGATGTGCAATTACACATTTGGTATGTTAATTGCCAAATTAAATCAAGACTTTTGTAAAGATTTTCAAACTTTACTTTCATAAAAAGTATTATTAATAAATGATAATTAATTTTCTATTGCTTTTATTCAGAATGTCAGGGAAGTAAACTATGGAAAGAAATTAATTTATCTTCAGCTGTTTTTTTTGTTTTGTTTTTCTTTTAAGATCTTGCACATTTCTGTATGTTTGTGTTCGTAAAGCTACCTACCGTGTTGCTAAAAGTGGAAAATTGTGTGAAGGGTTTTGCCAGGCCTCTTTGCTTCGAGGCAAACTGTCGTACAGCAACAAGTCCTTCTCCGTCACCACCACCAGGACCGGTTTCCAGCACTGCTTCTCACTCTCCGTCTGCCGCATAAACAGATAAACAATGAGGGAGGAACAGCTGCTCCCATCCAGCCATATGCTGAGTAATGAAGAACTGAACAATAATTTAAAAAAAATGCAGCGGTAAAAACGTGCAACCTGTTCATTCGATTCAGGTTAGTTATTTTGCAAAGTACAAACACTGCCATGGCCTACGGTATGACACATTATTCTGTGCTTTGTCCTTTGCCTTGCTTTCTTCCTTTCTTTCCCTCAGTCTGAAACTCATTAAAATGATTACACTAATCAGGGGATTTAACTCCTAACATAATGCAATTGGGTTAGGGTTTGATTTTGTCCTAAGTCAAGCACAATAGTATACAGCAGCTTATTATGCAAATTTATGACAAATCTAACTTTGTTTATTATTTACATACCCGTCTGAGAAACAGAGTTTGACCAGCAGAAAAAAGAAATAACACACTTAATGAGTACTAGATTGCTGATTAATTTAAACTGAGCAAGTGATTAGTGAATGTAATGTCAAGAGACCAACTAAGCAACTCTTCCTGCAGGGCCACTCAAGTTGAATTTGATTAGTTGCGTGCTGCACAGGGTGACGGATCTGTTAATCTACATGTTTTTGTGCTTAATGTGTAAAATGTCAAAAACAAACAAGTAAATCCTGGACCCATGACAGTTCGTCTCTAGCTTTGTGTTGCGTATCCAACAGGAAGTGAGATAAAAGTGAACTTAGCTGTTGTGGAGATGCAAGTACACCTTCTCTATCCATTTGCTTTGCCTCCACACTCACTCATCTCCACAAGCCTCTCACTTACACACACACACACACACACACACACACACACACACTCTCTCTTTCTCTCTATCTGTCACACACATGCACACTCACACAATTCATGTGCATTTTATGTGACAATGCTCCAGAACTCTTCTCATTATAAGAGCTTATCTGCTGCCGAGCCAAGGAATCCAAAGTAGCTCTTTGAAGTTCTGCTTCAACCAATCGCGCAGTGGGATTCAGAGGGTCGAGGGTCAGCTTTTTAACATAATGAGGATATGTTGCTAAGTAACAGTATTGTACTGCATTTGGAGGATCAAATATTGGCAAATTCATGAGGGCTAAATTAGATAGATATGGATGTGTGCGCCTATTTGCACAGGTGTTTGTATATGAAAGCGAGAGCGAAGCTGCGTACGTGTGAAATTCACAAATACGTCGCATGTGTGCGCGTGCGTGTACGCATGTGCATGTGCAGGAGTTGAAGATAATTCCTAATAAGAATGCAGCCCCAGGTAACATAAGCACACAAACACAATCACACAAACACACTGACTGTTTTCATCTTCCGACCCCATCTTATTGAGTTCCTTTTAAACACACTTAACCAGAGCCTCTGTGACATGCAGAAAACCAATCTCACACTTTCTGCAACCAAAGAAAGGGAGACAAAGCACACATTTAATAAACTTAAAAACTGCATTTTCTAGGTGCTTTAATGTGGGGTTGTTTTTACTTGTTTAGAGGACAGAGTGGATTATGTAGCTAAATCAAACACGTTTAAATATTAAAGCACACAGAACACATACACACATACACACACAATACATTTCACCGCTGTAATAGCCCTTTGCAAAATTAAAGGAAATTTCACTCCAGCATGGGCTGGTCTGTGATGCTCATTGTATGACAAACTTGAGTAAAAAACACCAAACTTTAAATTGTATCATGGCATTAAAATATTTAAACAAAAATGTCTTGATCTACTTGTGTTTCACTGGGAGAATCAATTTATATTCATTTCATTACATCTACACACTAAATTTAAAATTGGTTTTCAAGCAAATTTGCTTAATTGAGCAGAATATTATATCAATCTCTTTTTTCTAAAACAACAAAAGCCTAATACGCTCAAACTAATTCAACATTAACTACAGCTATCTGCAGTTACCAACACAAAAAGCTCGCAAATGTTATTGCTTTTTCTTCTCTTCTGAGTACACAGTTGACAAACAGGCACATCGTTGCCCCCTATTGGCAGGAGCAACAAGTCTGATTCCCAGCTTTCAACGTCTGATTCAAGCAATAATCTTGTGGGCGTATTGGTCATACAACTTTATATATTGTGTTTTAGTTGGTTATTATTACATAGATTTTACCATGCAGTGTTTATGTTTCTTTAAGGATTAACAGTACAAATTCTATTCTTTCATATTAAATTCACTGCTGTACATTATGAGTTCTTACCCTTCAACAAAATCAAACAGCATGACTGTAAAAAGGACAAATTCATTTCTGGACCATTTGAAGCACACACATGCACACACATGCACACACGCGCACACACATGCACACATATGCACACACATGCACACACACACCTACCTTCCCTGCCAGCCATCCCAGGTGTCGGATCTCTTTGCTGCCAGCTACTCCTGTCCTGGATGTATTCTGGACGACTTCTGCCGCCGCTCGCTGTGATGGGGTGACAGGTTTAAGCCTGGAGAGTCATTCGGCATGCACCACCCTCAGAGCAGTTCAGAGGAGTCGTGCAACGGTCGCTGACATCTAAATGTACTGTGATGATAAGAGCTTCCTGTAAAAAACGATTCACAGAGGAGACAGACCTGTGCCAGCGTGGATGTGACCGAGTGCATGGAAGAGAACCAGGACAGGGCAGATGGTTGGTCTGGGCATCGGAGCACGATGGTGTGCCTGGCGTCAGGACTGTGCAGCTCCAGTTGTCTGGAGGAGGAGATAAGGAAAAGTTAGTAAAGCTTTCAACCTCTCTGGTTCATTGAGGGAGGAAAAAAAAAAAAAAAAGCCTTTATAAAACAAAACTGTGTCCTCACCCTAATCAGGCAATTCTAATTTGGCATAGAAACAAAACTGCTACCCAATTACCTATCAGCATTTAACAGATGTTCCATTTATGCCATCCACTTCATTATGTGCACTCGGTGAAAAAGTGTGTTAAAATTTGAGTTAATTCAAGCAAGCTGAAAATACAGAAATACCCATGCATTCTGTGTGTGGGAGAAATGACAAATAGCTGTATCTCAGTAAATTTCCATAAACAATTTGTTCATTTCATATGGGAGCATTTCTGGTCAGGAGAGGCAAAGCATACCCTTCTCGATCTCTCTGGATGGCGCTTTGATTGTGTGCACTCAGAGTATGAATTTTAAAAAGGTGCATGTGGTTGCTGCTAAAGAACAATGCGGTTAACTCTTTCTTCATTGTGCAGCATGAATAGAAGAGAAGGTAGGCTGATACTCAAGTGCTTGGAAGAAGAAGAAAAATATATATATATAAGAAAGATTAGCAAAGGAGCAACTTTTAAATAAAAAAAAATTAAATTGAAATAGAGTTTGATCAAACAGAGATTACAGAGGTATGTAAATGTCTAACTCTCGCTGACATTTATCCATGCTGGAAGAATATAAAATAACTGATGTGGGGAAAAAAGGGTAAAAAAAAAAAAGGGCTGAAAAGAAATTGCCAAAAAACTCATCATCTATCCAGTCGTTTGTTGTTGCTTAAGCTGCAATGGTTTCAGCTTCTCTTCGCACCTTTACTTTACCTAATAATGAAAGATTTCTTGCATCTCTGAAGAATACCATGCATTCCCTATTCAACAGCATCGCTGCCAGTAAAAACACCATCTACATTAAATCAACTCCTGGTGTTGCTCTGGGTTAAAGTTTTGAACGGGTTCCTGTAAAAAGCCAGGTTGCTAAATAACCAAGGCCAAGGAGGAGTGGAGGGGAAGAACCTCAGAGGCAGATCTGTGGTTGGTGGAGGAGGCTCTTTAAATATGTTGCACTGGCACCACTTCATTGGCAAAAGAGCTTACAGAAATGCAAAATAGATGCATTCAGAGCGAGAAGAGAACATCAGATTAGATTACTGCAAAGCTATTACAGAATCATTTTCTTCACACAGCTGTTCTCATAGAAATATTATTATCTTCATGCGACAGATCCTTGGTTGGATTTAGCTTCGTGCTTTGACTGGACCATTCTAATGCATGAATATGCTTCAGTCTAAATCAGTCCATTATAGCCCAGGCTGTGTTGAGATACATCTTTAGGCAGGTTTCCTTCAGGATTGCCCTGCACTAAACTCAACCCGGGTTCTCTGTCCATGCTGAAGAAAGGCATTGTCATACCAAGATGCCGTTGAGGCCATATTTCAAGGTAGGCTTCAAAGTTTCCGGGGTGATGCACGCAGGTCACTCACATGGGTTATGGCAAGCTGTAGGCAGGGCTTTCTTTTTACAACAATTTTCTTTTTTTTGGTATTCTTCCATAAAGGTAAGATTTGTGAAGATCTAAACTAATAGTTGTCTTGTCAAAAGATTCTCCCACCTTGAGTCATGCAGCACTTTCAGAGTTAAAATGGGCCTTTTGTCTGCTTGTTGTGCTTGTTAGGCATGTCTTGGTAGGTTTGCAGGTTTGACATATTCTTCCATTATCTGAAGATTGATTTCCTAGAGCTACAGGTATGTGAGATTCTCAAAGCTATTGTATCACAACCTTCCTTTTTCCAACCGTGTTCCTCGGTCTTCATGATGCCATTTGTCCACCAATGTTCAATAAAAAATGAATTGGACTTATACTGAGATTAAGCAAAGAGACAATTTTAAGCATGTGACTTCTTCAGGCATTTCATTTAGAGGGACTAAATAAGAAATAAATACACATCTCTGTTGCTTTACTTTGTTTTTCACATAAAATACCAATGAAATCTAAAACATTTCTATAGTTGTAATGTGAACAAACTTACCAAAGTTCAGGAGCAGTGGATCCTTTTGCAAGGCACTGTATATAGATATCACCAATGGCATAACACTTTAACCAATACTGACTGAATTTGTGTTCTAAACAGTGAAACATTAATTTTAGTGTTTTCCTTGTTAGAATATTCTATAGTTTTTTTTTTTCACTTATCCCAATTCACCGTTCACTGACCTTCTAAGAATAGAGCGTGTGGGTGATCTGTGAACTGAAAAGCAGCCTGAGGCCGATTTTTTGACTATTAATAATGTACAACATACCTGAAATAACTTGGCTTGATTTAAAAATCCCATTTATTCCCAGGATTAATACACGCTGTGTATCTGAATACGTTAGGTCAGGATACTCGCATCAGGACGAACACTTTGTTTGAAATCAAGTCTACCTGCAATCCAAAGGAAAACCCATCTCTCCACTTCTTTAGCATTGTTTTCTACTGGCTCTTTTCATCGCCGTATGTGTTCTGCCTTTCACAGGCCCCGCTCTTGTGCATTTCCTCTTGGGCTCGCACATGGTTTATACATCATCTGGTGAAATGAATTGAAACCCCTGAGGGAGATGCAGCATCGCACCGAGTATAGAAGAGGAAGATAAGCCAGAATCTTCAGTCATTTAACATAAAACCTCCTAAACCATTTTATCCCTGAAAGCCAAATAAGAAAAACAGAGAGCTAGCTTACAGGCCTGCCTTGTGATCTTTAACTTCAGCTTTCTGTCTGGGGACAAACGAAGGCTGAGAAACATCCAACCTTCCAGGATAAACATGAGCACATTTTCATGGAGTAAGAACAGCGAATCGATTTCAACTCGGGTGCATTTTCATTTAAACATTTACTAAACTTTATCTGGCAGAGTCAATCAGGAATTTGTCTTGCTTGTGGAGTAAGGAAAAAGGCTTCATAAAAACCTGCTGGTCAAGATAAATTTGTCCAAGGTCTACATTCTCATCCACAAACCTGCTTTAGACATTCACAAAGCGAAGCGCAGCGTTATCTGTGTGTGACATGGAGATGGGGCATTGACCTCAACTCCTCGCATAACTCGCCAATAAAGTCAAAGTTATGGGCAACAAAGTCAATGTTCAACCCTGAAGTGTTTTTAAGTGGTTTCAATCAACATTGACCTGAAGGTTTCACCAAGCAGTCTTTTGAAAGTCATGACTGATTTTAGTGTGATTTTACAAGCAATGCTCCTCCTACATCCATGTATTCTGACATTGACTTAATGTGAAACGTGACTAAGGGTATCTCAGGTACAGACACCCTAGTCCTGTACAGCCAAAGACAATCTGAAAAGATGGCAAGATTTTACACTGATATTAATGCACTAAAAAAAACTGCTAAGAAATAAGAAAACTGCTGAGGAGGAATGGAAGAGGGAAAAAGGTTAAATATTGGATATATGGGAAATAGTCTCAGTAATTGAGTCCTTGTATATTAGGTGATGAATCCTATCCTCTATATTTATATAAATGTATGTATATATGTGGGACTCATGTCCTAGAATATGCATTGTCATTTTATTTCAATTACATTCACCATAATGTTATTTAATGTAAATACTCTGGAGGAAGAGTTTGCGTATCGCAGTATATGCAAAACATATTCTGTTCTCTTTTTATTTAAAATGGAAAATAGCCATTATGGTTACTGCTGTTTTAATTTTTGCAGTTAGGATAATGCTATCTATAATTTATTAGTTGTTAAAAGATAGACTTTCAATTACTTGCTTAATTTAGTGGTATTTTAAGAGCTTATCGTGAATATATCATAACTAGTGTAACACTGGAGGCTAAAGAAGGAGATTTTAGCTTGTTGATAAGTCCGTCTCTCTGCTCCAGTAGACAGTATGCAGTCAGCTGCTCCACACACACATTCGTTTAGCTCCCACATTACCACTCTGTTTTTCACGAGCCGAAATGTTTCCCACATTTTTTTCAGCCATCTGACTGACAGTGCACAGCAACAGGTGAAGGGCGATCTGTTCTCCAAGCAGATGGTCGTCTGATGTCAATCATTTACTTTACGTGCTAAACACATTATTAAAAACAAACAGTTCAGCTAGAATTGTTTTCAATGAGAAACAGTTTAATATAGTTTTTTTTCCCTGTTTCAAGTTTCAGGAACAAAGAGAGAAAGATTAAAGCAAACATTTCAAAGGTTTTCGTGGGCGCTAAAAGAGCAAGCTGGTTTGACATGAAAATGCATTTTCACTGGAATATGGCTTTGACACAAAAGCTGTTTGTGCACATGAAAATTGAAGATGGTCAGGAGAACAATTTAGTTCACACTTTCCCCCCTTTCACACAAACTCCTTACAGGGGGAGATTGCTCTGTTAGAGACGCACATCTCAGCTTGAAAAATGAGGAAGGCGAGATGTGGAAGAGCTTCATACAAGGAACAGGATCTGATGCAAAACGCTTGGTGAGGAAATCAATGCATATTGTTTACAACACAACAAGGATGAGGAACAAGACCCAATGACGACCATATTTGGGTTTCGATCACTTTTGCATCTGAAAGTAACATTTGAACTCGAAATTTGTGGAAGATTGTCTACAGACCAAATGTCTAGGACAAATGTTGAGTACGTCTGTATTTCCTTTTACAGGAAACCCTGTAACGTTAATCTTCATTTATAGTTTTATTGTTTGTTTTTGTGCAACTATGCCCTGCTAATGGAGAGTTGAAGATTACTAACTTTAGGGGAGACTGGCCACTGGGGGCTTATTATGCAAAGCTTTTAAGATAAAGAACAACCAATTCTGTGGATTCTGTGGACACATATATACAGATAAAGACACCGAGTCACAGTGAGATCACAGAGAGATCTGCTGAGAACAAAAAAAAAAAAATCAAACGGCTGAAGAGGTTGAATGATAGAAAAGCAAGACTTGTGTTTTGGTACTGGGAGATGATGAAAGAGAGGAAAAGGAGAGGACAGCAGGAAGTCGTTGGGGCAGAAAAACACAAACAAGTTGAAAAGACTGAAGCACAGACAAGACAGAGCAACAAGGAGAAAGTATTGCACGCAGAGGAAAAAACAACATGGTGAAAGAGCACTTAACAGGGCCATGGTACACAGCACAGAAAGTGAAAAGAGAGTGAAGTAAAGTGAATCATTTCTGTGCATCAATCTGCCATTTAACTCTGCCACTGTCAAATTACCAGCCAATTAGCTTAATGACACCTTCTAACAATCCCCCCACCCACTACTCAGTAGGTCTAAGAGCTACTTCAAATGTCTGGCTGTAAGGAAATCAGGCTAAAAAAGTCACTTTAGTGCTTCTGTCTTTCACTATAGCAGATGACGCCGGCTGACCCCGGGGCAGATACTAATGAGCAAATGGAAACCGGCAAAGAAAGCAAAGCAGAGGAAATAATGTCGGGTAGTTCTGCTTTGATTCAACATCATATATTTTCTAAAGCTTACACTTGTTGCTGTGTCACCATCGTCTTCTCAGATTTTTTGCAAAGGAATAAAGTCCAGTGACAAACCGGCTTCCTCTGTCATGACTAACATCTAAATGACAGTCTTAAATTGTCATTCACAGCATGAAATAATTCATGTCATGATCTGACTTTATTTCTCATTTCTGCTAAGTTCCATAAAATGCCCCAAACCAGTGTGTTTAATTATAAATCACATGAATGCTGTAAAAAAAATTCAAACAAACTGCATTGTAACCAACTAAATTGAACTTGAAACATTATATCAAATATCGCATCTAAGCAGTGTTTTGTGATTGAGATATTGCACAAATTTAATTCAACTGTTTAATAAATCATTTAATTATAAATCATGTCCACACTGCAAGTACACACTATATTGTGTTCATCTACCTCTTAATATCCCAATAATTTTCCTTTAGGTTTGTTGTAACATGACTAGATGCAAAAAAGACCTTCACAATGTGTGAAAACCTTTGCAAGAGACAGAACACATTGCTGCACAACTTCAAGTTTCTACCGACAGCTTTGTTATTATGCTGGTAATAAATGACCTAATGTTACATTATTTTGACTTTGATGAAGACAAATGAGTGAATCAAGCAGGACAGCTTAATTTAAAAGTGGAGAGAAGAGAGAAAAACATCAATCTTCGTGCATTTCTCTGTGGATAAATGAGAACTTTCAGGGTTTTTAGCTGCAGGTGATTTGAATCACTGACAAAGGCTTTTATTTTCCTCATCCGCTGTTCAAATGTCCATTAGGGGAAAGAGGAGAGAATTGCCCCAAATGTGTTCGATAAATAATTTCCTGTTTTTATTGCCGGCTTCGTCAGAGCAGCCAGAAACCCAGTGAGACACCAGAGACTTAAAAGACTGGGGACATGCAATTGTTACAACTGCATCGCATTTGTATGTGCGTGTTTAATTTAAAGGCAAAGCTATCGCTAAGGAAAAGCTCCTGCACTGCATATTGATTGAAATGACATCTGAAGTTTAGCAACGGTCTCCAGCAAGCCTGCGGTTTCGTCCCTCCGGCCCAGTGTGTTTGTGTTTTCTGTTCACTTCGTCCCAGTGAGTTTCCACCTACCTGTTCTCGGGATCCGCTCTGGTCATGGCACGTGTCACGCAAGACATCTTCAGCGGTATGCATCTCCTGTCGCCGTTCAGCGACAGGAAGGGCTGGCTGGGAGAGCCGGGAGACTGAGGCGAGGACGAGGAGAAGGAGGCGGTGGGGGGGCTGCTGGGGCGCGGAGACTCGGGAGGAGGCGTCTCCCAGCTGATCTCTGACACAGGGGAGCCCTTTTTGACATACGGCGTGGCCTCACGCATGTACTTAACTAGCAAGAGAAGACAGCACACAACTTTATTAGGAGCAAGAAAATGATCAAATGAGGCAGAAAAAAAATAGGAACAA
The DNA here is from genome assembly GCF_000485575.1 of Poecilia formosa. Lineage (NCBI taxonomy): Eukaryota > Metazoa > Chordata > Actinopteri > Cyprinodontiformes > Poeciliidae > Poecilia > Poecilia formosa. The sequence goes on along the minus strand of NW_006800212.1, from coordinate 270,890 downwards.
ATTTTTCTTTTAAAAATGTATATAAAAAAATCCAAAGAAAATGTTTAGGTTTAAATTTTTTATAATGAAATAGGCTATTTAGATTTCATGAATTCTGCAGACTGGAAAAAGTTTGTGGAGAAGCTTAGAGTAGGATTAAGTTGTGAATCAACATATCAAGCTTTGAACGTCAGTTCCTGAAGATGAAAATGTTTGCACTAATTATAGCCTTAGGTGGTGGAATATTATTAAATAGTTAAATAATTACACGCAATCATTTCAGAGTTTTTGAGGGGAAAAACAGTTGAAAACCACAAAGACTTTTTTATTATTATTTTTTTTGCACTTACATACTACTTTGTGTGGGTTCACAACACAAAACTGCAGCAAAAAACAGTCTCCGCTAGCCGCTGCAGCTCATTGCATATGATGCAACTTTTCTTTTGGCTGCCCTATGAAGCATTAAAAATGATTTCAGCGACGTAGACAACTCGGTCGGTTATGAAGAGCTCCCGTTTGTTGCCGAGGACAAGCGTCACTGTGAAAAGATTACTGATTTCCTCCTCTATTACAATGAACTGGCACAGTCAACCCCGCCGGGTGCCAGTCTGGAACGAAAGCAGCGATCGCAAACATGCCAAAAAGCCCAAACGCCCTGCTGTCTTTTTTATCTCCCAATTAATTTGTTGCAATTTATATATTTATTTTACCTTCATCTCACCATAAAAATCCCACTGAGATCAAAATCTATTTCAGAAGAAAAAAAAAAAAAGAAAAAGCGAAGCCTGGAAAAGCACAGATCAAAAAATGGCAACATACACATCATGATATAAATCCGCAATTTTCTGATGATTTATGCGAGAAGGTCTAAGCAGAAATGCTTATAAATAATTAAGGACAGAAACAAATAAAAAAAAAGAGAAGAAGAAGAAAAAAAAAGACCTTGTGAAAGCCCTACTGCTGATCGGACATGAGCAGCTGAGGCTGCAAACCAGGGACGTTCTCCAAGATAACAGAGCTTTACATGTAAAATTCAAACTCCGCAACACTTGATAACGATTTTAAACCCTTCATCTCCTTATCTTGAGAGGGAAGCAAACAAGGGAAAAATAACTGGTGAGGCTGGAGAAAAAGTGGGTGTTCTGCCTGCTCTGTGTATGTACCGAACGCTCCAGATGCCTGGTATGGATGTTGGATGTTTAATTGGATATCCAGCGCCAGGAATAATTGGGATCTGGCTGGTGCCATTTGTAACGCAGCTTGTGAACTATTCTGGGTGAAGAAAAATCACCATAGAATCCTTTGAGATGGCATAACAAGCCTCACTGGCAACCTGTAGAGGAAGGATGACTGACTCATAGCGTAGAGGAGGAGATGGGGACGGCTTGAGTCCTCAGTGGGCCATCTGCGACGACACGATCCAGTTACAAAGCAAGATTCATTCGCACAGACAGATTAGATTAAACGGCATTAAAAAAAAAAAGGCTGATACGTTTGTTGCAATGTATCAGAACAACACGGGGCAATAGATAAGAAAGCCAAAACGAAAATGTTCTGCCATCAGCTGAGGACAGACGCGTCTGGTTTTGCCTGTGAAGAGCTCCAGTCAAAGGAACATGTAGGATTTTAATTCAGACAGGGAGGAAAAACATACACAGTGTGCGCCCTGATCTGTGATGATGAAACATGATGAAGAAAAAGAAATCCATGAGCAGAAAGAGGAACATCCTTCGCAGTGAGAACATTCAGATTTTAAATGTGCACAGTGACAGAATGGAGATATAGACTGAATTGAATCACAGCTTTAAATGACAGGTGTGCTTAAAAAGTCAAGGATGCATGATTAATTTATAACATTTTTCAGATGGGGAAAAAAAACTGAAGCATTATGTAATTTAGAACAGTGGAGAGTGATCAATTTTAAAGCAGTTTAATTGTTGTATAAACTGCAACACAAAACCACGACGTCAAGTCATGGCAGCGTAAGAGTGAGCAAAACGTTTACACTAAAATGTATTTATTTTATGTATTGAATAAGTATAGTCCTTAAAGAACTCAGAACTAACAATGTAGGCCAAATTGGATTTCAGAATAAATTTTAGCCAACGCATTTGCACCAATTTGTGCACAGCTGTGAATAAGAATGTGTAAAGTGAAAGTCACAAGTCTACATAGTGAAACAAAAGTTTTATCATGCACACTGCAGATAGAGAACGGTGGTTAGATGAGCAGCAACAAGACTCCTCCTCTAACATGAAAGCAAAGAACTAGCTTACACAAAGTATGAAGACACCTCATGGAAACCACTGTGGTTCATCAGCTTGTGTTTCATCTTTGTGGTAGATGCACAAGAGAAAAAAAACAAAAAACATGAACACCATGATGTGAGCAGAAAGCAAGCGCAATTATCTCTTCCTTTTCAGTCACACGAGCAGACAAGCGATCTCTGCTGCTCACACAAAAATCATCTTGAATTGAAACAATATGATATTCTTGAAATAGCAATGAATATTTTTTTGGAGGGGATGTGTTACTATTCATGCTAAAGAAGGGCAGAAACAAACAATACCAGTGCATCCCATTCATAGTGCTGTGAAAGAGTTAAACAGCCACACCCAGGCCTGATGAGTTCCAGAGGAATCAAGAAATGTCTTAAAACAGAACCCATTAGGCAGCATGAAGTAGGCTAAAAGATGCCAAAAAGCAAAACATGATGTTCTGACCCACTGGAATCCCAGAGAAGATGAGAAACAAAATCAGCCATTGAAATCTTTCAGCCTGGAAAATGTTCACAAAGCACATTCTAAGGCTGTGGGGCGGCCAATATTCATGACTGGAGGAGACATAAAACCAGTCAGTGTTTATAATTCAGCAGTAAGATAGAGAGACTCGGGCTGGTGTGTGGAGTAGTGGTAGAGCGGCTGCTACACGCACACAGCTTATTAATCCGTAACAGTGTCCAGATTTCAATTTCCAACTCTGGTTCCTGTGCTGCATGTCTTCCTTCCTTCTCTCCCTCTGCCCATTTCCTGTCTGACCTGCAGCAAATGAAAGCCGCTATAGGCAGAAAAAGCTTTAAAAAAGAAAGAGACTGGACGATACCAGCATCCATTTACAAAACTACAGCAACAGTTGACCGTCAAGGCACAACTTAAGCTGACCCAAAAAACTTGAGGATCACCAAGACTTTTGTAAAAATATTTTGTGGATAAATGAGACAAAAGTTGAGCTGTCTCAGATGTTTGTCCAATGAGACCTTGTGGAGGTGGGAATGAAATGTTCTGGAGGTGTTTTGCTGCTTCAGGACCTGGACAAGTTGTCGTCGCTGATGGAAGCTTACATTCTGCTCTGTCAAATCCTGAAAGAAACTATCCTTCTAAAGTCAGAACTTCTGACTTTAAACTCTGTGTGATGCAGCCGGACAAACATATGTAACACACCAAGAAGTAAACCCCTCAATGCCTCAAAAATAAATAAATACAAATATTTTGAGTAGCGTAGCGAAAGAGTGGATTTAAACTCGACCTTTGACCCAAGCTCATGCTCAAAACTCAACAATGTGGCTTAATTAAACTCTGCCTGAGTTGAATTAAGACTCTGTGGCTTCAAAAGACTCATTGACTTTTGGAATCAATAGTGGCACAATAAGATATCAGTAATGACTTTTTCACATGAAAACCGAATATTATATTTACTCAGACTATTTTTGTCTGATAATAAGATTAGTTTGATAATCTGAAACTATCGACGGGGGCAAGAAAGCAACAACAGAGGCAATCTGTCAGTATGTTGAAATTATGTTTTTCTTTTTCCTTCCTAAAAAAAAGAAAAATTAATTCCTGTTGGGTGGAAATTTAACTGTGACCAGCTTAACTGCGCACAGATAAAAAAGCAGGAAGTGCGGGGTGAAAATAAATGGGAAGTAGTTCATGCAGTCTTCACCCTGGCAGTGTGTAGACGTGCGTGGTTCTCCCTTGGGTCATGTTTCTATTTCACTCCAACACAGCCAGCTCCACACAATAACCTCAATAGCAGAAGATGAACTTGGAGAGATTATCATGCTACTCAAGCCTTCGTTTGAAACAAGATGGCTTTGCATGTTGCATAACTCCAGCCGAAAAGATCCAAATAAGGGCCTGCCCTCCCCCATCTGTTTGACTTCATTTTCCATTTTTTTTTTTTTTTTTCCTGGCTCATGCTGGAGAAGAATGGAGCATGTGGATGCATGCATAACAAAATCTTTGTCATCAAGACTCCCTTTCTTCAATGCATTTTGAAATAAGATCAAGCTGTTAGTGGAGCCACTACAGAGACTCTTGCTCTTTTATGGACTTCTGTGCGCAGTAGTCAAATTAGCTTATGTCAATCTTTACTCTCCTTTCATTTGCATGTTCTGCAACCGATGAAATAAACGTATTTCCTGCTTTCCTGCATGGAGGTGCAGGACGTCTGTCAATATTAGTACACACACACACAAACCAACGATCAGCCTCGTTCTTTTAGAGAGTTTGTTCGTCCTCTGCTCTTAGCAAGCACACAACCTCCACTCTAAAACAACAGGTATAACTACCATATCTGTCTCTTATTTAATGGCGTTCAGGAGGACTTAATGAAGTCTGAAGTCATAGTACTTTCTACCAGATGCTTCGAATGCAATTTTGTCTCGGTGAGAAAATACACCACAGGTGGATGGAGGCCTCTCATTAAAGCCCGTGGGAGAGGAGCAGAGGACGGAAAGACAACTAATCAGAGCAAAAGGAGTACAAAAGAAGAAATAGACTCTGACTGCCTAATGAAGCTTTGCAAGCCGGTGTTGATATCTGGGTACCAGACCAGCACAAAATGGGCGTTAAAAAATCCACCCTGGAGACATCTGTTGTTGAAAGACTCTGATGAAGGCGTGGAAAAACCTCATTTACTGCTGAACCTATGCCATCAAGTTGTAGGAGTGGGAATGTGGCTTTAACATGTGAAATGCATGCATAGATGAATGACACTGAAATGTGAGCATCTCAGAAAGTGATCAGGTTCACAAACAAAGACTTTTAGCAAAGCAGAAAATATGTTTACATTACGTCTTTTGAAAATTACTGGCTCAGCTTGTAATATTCTGCAATGAACAAATACAATAACTGCTGCAAACTTTTAACAAAAACAACATAATTGCTGTTCTCTTTCAAGTGGAAAAAAAAACATGATCTTGACAGTATCTTTCTGGGAAAATAATAAGCAGTGTTTGTTGCATTGCTACCAAAAAAATAAATAAAATTAAATTAAATATCCCCAGGTTCTTATTTTGAATTATTTGTTTGAAAATAAAAATACCGTATTTTCCGCACTATAAGACGCACCGGATTATAAGGCGCACCTTCAATGAAAGGCCTATTTTAAAACTTTTTTCATATATAAGGCGCACCGCATTATAAGGCGCATAGAATAGACGCTACAGTAGAGGCTGGAGTTACGTTATGCATCCACTAGATGGAGCTGCACTACAGGGAATATCAACAAAACAGTCCGACTCCGGTCGGTTAGGAGAGCCTCCTGCGATTGGGCCGGTGCGTGGCCGGACGATGGTCACCCTTCTCCGTTCGCGCACAGCATGTTCGTGGAGAACGTGGTGCTAAATGACCTGCAGACGACCTGATTATAGACGGTCGGTAGGTAGATAGGTCAATCAAACTTTATTAACAAACCAGCGTTCTGACAACTATCCCAGCATGCACCGCGCGCTTCTTCTTCTATGGGCGAAAATGAAGTCGGCGGCTGCTTACCGTAGTTGCTAGACTTGTTGTGGCTCAATATTGGTCCATATATAAGGCACACCGGATTATAAGGCGCATTGTCGGCTTTTGAGGAAATTTAAGGTTTTTAGGTGCGCCTTATAGTGCGGAAAATACGGTAAGCTGTGATTAAAGTCTTGTGTAACAGCTCAGGACCTTGCAGCAACAAAGGTCAGGGAACATAGAAGATTTCTAAACCAGAAGTGGAGCAATCATTGGCTGAGGAATAGTGAATCAGCAGACTGGCTGGAAATTACAACATTACAGCCCACTGGATTTCTAAAAGCTGCTAACATTTCCAAATCCAGCAAGTCCCATGGCAGACAGAGCACAAAACCTCAAAATGACACAACAGAGAAACTTGACTGTATCCCGTTTATCCTTCTTGTTATCTGCTGTCTAGCTTGCTCTCACTCTCACTTGACATGTGATTGAAAATGCATTTAAATACATTACATCGCTGTGCTTAACAACCTAATTGATTTTCAAAATAGACGGCAATGAACCTATTTAACTCTGTAACAACTTCCACACCAAAGAGTGTTGCTGTCAGCATGATCTTGCATCTCGAGAAGAAGTCACAATTTTCTTCTTGTTGCTGTGCTCAAAACTAAAGGGCCACTGGTCAGATTTGATGAAGCTGACCAACAGTTGATCTCACTTAATAGCAGAAAAAGATAACAGGTTTGACTTTGTTATTTTTAACAACATCATGACTTTGCACCTAACTATCTGCTGTGGACAAGAGATGTCTGCAGAAACTTATAAAACAACAACATACATGCATTTTGTTCTTACTTATGTAACAATTGCTTTTACTCCTTAAAAAAATGGTTTAAGAGCAGCAGAGAAGTGTGCAAATAAATCAACAATCCAGTTTATTTGCATCACATCTCGTTATCAACACTATTAACAACCAACACCTATTCTGTATTGCATTTAATCCTTTCAAAAAAATAAAAATATACAACCGTTAAATATCATTGAATTACAGCGTAGAATTATTACCAGAGCAGCTTCTAATGCCATGTCAAGTTACTAAACGCTCTGCTAACACCATATATGGTGCTTTCAGCTGCTGAAAGCCTTTTGCCCAGTGAAGAAGACCATCTCTATTTTTAAAGACTGGAAATAATAGAGACAAGCTGAAAGTACTCCGAGATTGCAGAAGAATGCCAAAGGAAATTGCCCTGAAATCTGTCTGTCTAAGATCACACCAGCCATTAGGCTCCATTAAATAGACCACTGAAGAAACCAAAACTGCTTTACAATCGCCTTGGATACTGGAGCTGGTGCTACCTGGAGACAAGCTGGCACCTAATCAACCCTCTCTGTCACTGAAGTGCAGGGGGCTGATTGTTAAAGCACTAAATGCAGAAAGGAGCATGGGTAATGTACAGGAGGCGATACGGGCTTAAAAAGTTACCACCGCATTTCATGATATATCACGCGATGACAAGGGAAGTGAGGAAAGAAAGTATTACGAATCCAACACTTTTAAGGCTGTAAATCTCCTTACTAACAAAAGGACGGACTAATTTCGGGCAAGGTGTTATAAGGTGTCATTCATTAAAACGTGCCAACATCTGCAGCAGTTTCCATTATCAAAAATAAAAGCGCTCTCATAAAAAAGTACAAACTTAGCAGCAAAGAATGCCTGATGCATTACTTTTATTGTCGCCACAGTAAAACCAAGAGTGCTTCCCCCCATTTCCTTAATTAGCAACATTAACCACCTCACTTCCTAAAACCCAGACTCATTTGCTTTGAGAGCAGATGGTAGGTTTCACACCTCGCTCCTGTGTTTTCAGCTGTGACACAGATTCAACAGAAGTCAGTGATGTGTGACTAAAAATAAAAAAAAAAAAAACAGAAAAACTTTACTGCTCATCATCTTGGCTACAATTGTTTAAATCTAGAGTAAAATGCTCAGCTGATGTTAAATCTTCACAGTATAAAGAATTTCACATTTACAGCTACAGATAAGCTAAAAAGTGATCATTGGACGTTTTTTTTGTGTGTTTTTTTTCTCTTGAATCCAAAGTGAGGAAGCTGAGTCTTAACCACAGGTCTATGGTTTTGTTTTGGCTGTATAAAAATTTAAACACGACAAGAAGTGAGTGATTCAATCTGTCATCTTTGCCACAGTAATGATCAGTGCAACGCTGCTGTTACCATCCCTGTCTTCCACTCTGAGTCAGAACCTGAATGTAGTAACAAAGGAAGGAGATGATAGCTTTCCTGATGGCGTAAAGAGTCAGCTAGTAGACACAGTGACTGTCTCTCACCCTCAACACACCATAACGCCCCCACCCACGCTCCCCCCCCCGACACACACACATGCACACACACTTAGGCTTCTGTCTAGACTACACTGCTGGGGCCTCAACTCTCATTGGCACAAACGAATGTGCATTCAATGAGGCACATGTTCACAGACAAATACAGGGGGACAGTCAGAATGCTGACAGTGCACGCGCACACGCACACGCGCACACACACACACACGTACACACGCACACCGACCCTCCAGCTATCAGCCAATGACAGGTTTGGCTCGTTAAGGACTCACCATAAGAGCTTACAGGACACTGACTCATTTCCTGCCTGCAGGAGCTTTGCAGGTGTTCTCTATTGTCATCTGATTTTTATTCTCCATTCACACTGCTTTCATGTGGATGCATAAAAATGTGTTGTTTGCATGAGCTAAATTATATGTGGCGAAATATTTCTTCAGGCTACTCCCGGTTCCGCTGTCTGCTTGGACAATTTCTTTCCACTGCCTTCAAGGCTTTTACATGAACTTTTTTTTTTTTTTTAACACATTTTATTAAAATAAAAAACTCTGTGTCTCTTGTAAGGATTGTACGAGATAAAGGAGAGCACATTTGGTGAAGTGGAAGGAAAAGGTCACAAGTGGGCCTGAAACTAATGATTATTTCTGTAACCGATTAGATATTTCTGATGACTAATCAATCAGACAAAATATTGGCACATTCCGTAGATTTTTCACTCAACCATGTAAGTCTTTCTCTTATACAATATTAAAAATGCAGGAAAGATGCAAATGAACAATTGAATTGTTTTCTTTAAAGGAAAACATTATTACTTAAAATGCAAAAGCAGTATTAATTAGTGAAACCAGTAAAAAAAAATTACTGATTGCATCAACATATTAAAAGTTCAGCCCTTTCTGCTAGACTTGATGTCAATACAGTTTAGGGCTAATTTGTTGGTTATGTTTGGGATTAACTAATGAATAATTGGACAGGGAAAGGTTACGTTCCTTTTGCTATCTGATTATGCATTGGATAGTAGAAGGTCTTTTTGTTTGTTTGTCTTTGAACCAGGTGAAGGTAAAATTGTCCCAGTTGATAGGTACTGGACAGAACACAGGCAAAGATTTTTTTTTTTTAACTCAAATGCAAAATGCTAACATTTTTTGTACAGTTTTGACTTAATTACTCCCCTGACTGTGTTTTTTTCAGTGTAATGGGAATTTTTTGAGTCTGTATTCTCCAGTTAATCAATTACTAAATTTGTCAACAATTATTTCCATAATCTATTACTTACTGTTGTCCTAGTGACAAGATTAAAATTTCATATTTCAATAAAAATTTAATCATATTCAGCAGCAATTGTAGCTAAGGGTTTTGGAGCCTCTATCTCTGACCAAGCTCATATTGGAACATCAACTTTCAAATCTTGCCAGAAATTCTCATTTGGATTTAGGTCTGGACATTAATGGGTCTGAATGGCCTAGTCAAAGTGAACTCATTAATGTAAAGGTGAACCATGGCTCCACTTTCAAGTTCTTCACATTTTCTCTCAAATTTTCTTCTAGGATTGTTCTGTGTTTAATTTATATTCCACTTGATTCTGATCAATGTCTTCTTCCCCTGCTGAAGAAACTTATCCACCCAGCATGATGCTGCCACTACCATGTTTCACTAAGTTCTAATTAGGGGCATCAAAGTAAAGACTTCCGAACCAAGTTCATGCTTTGTTTCCATTTAAAAAAGAAAAGTCAGGTTTTCAGATCAGATAGCATTACAATATTCGGCTTGCAAAATCAGACAGAATCTCCACGTTTGATTTGTGCAAAAAAAAAAAAAAAATGACACCATGAAACCTGCACTACCTAATTCAATATGTTTCAATCATTCATCTTAAAAGACCGTAAAGTCTATTACATACAACTGGGGTGTTTTGGTTGCAAAAACCTAATGAAACACAGTGCTAACAATAAAAGTCAGAAATGACCTTCGTGAGATTTGAAACCACATAAACCACAATCTGCATGAAAAAAGAGCAAGGCGATATCTCCCTTCTGTCTAGCTGTCACACTGATAAAGTTGCAACTGCATGACAAAACGAGGGTCTGAATGTGATGATTCAACCATGAATTTGCTGTAATTGAATTTAGGGCAGCCATTCCCGATCAACATCTTTTCACATATTGAAGTTTTCAAACTGCTCCATGATCCTGTTGTCAGGCTTAACACTGAACAGGAGGAATATATATATAAATCACGTTTGTACAATACTGCAGAGATAGAGAGCTAGTTCAGAGGTTTTCAAAGTGTGGGAGAGCTTCCCGGTTTAAAGCATTTATAATTATTTTGTGTTGGCAAGCATTCTTTTAATTTCTTACACTGTCAGACAAAAAAAAAAAAAAAAGAAGCTGGTCAGAGCTGATGACAAGATGATGGTGTAAAATACAGGTTAATCCTGAAGGAAAGAACTGTTAGAGGTTGCAAAACCTCAGAAAAGGGTTCTGCACCTACAGTTCTCGTGGGCAGGTGTCCAATCTGAGGAGATGGTTTAGATCAAAGCATATTAATGTCTTAGATCAATTAAAGTCCAGCCTTGAATCCTGTTAGGAATCTTTGACATGACAAGTTTTAATGAAAGTACAAAGACAAATATGTTCGTCCTTCCTAGAGCCAGATGCATAGCATTAGTCCTGCGTCTCTTATGGAGGCCTTATATTCTGAGTGGAGGTGTTCACATATAAAAAGTAGCCCCAAACCCCCAGAGAACATATGAAAGACTCAGTACTCGGGCAGAATAATGTTAATTAGAAAGGACATCAAACAACGTCAAAAAGCCAAAGTGTTGAAAAGAAGAGGAGCCGTCTGTGATAGCCCCCTCCTGGGGAGGTGCCTAACGATACCTCCACCTTTAAACTTCTCCTAAATGAAACATGCAGATGGAGAAAATACATCTTCAGTAGAGGCTCCTGTGGTGGTACTCCACAGTGCTGAAAGTCCCAGAGATGCTGTCTCTTTTCTCATTTTTTTCTGAGCCATTAAGCCCTCGTCAGAAGACGTTTTGACACAGCAGAGCTGGAGAAGTACAGGAGCAAATAATAAAAAAACAAACAAACAAACAAAAAAAAACGGCTGGGTTCCTCTCCCTGGCTCCAGTTTCAGGTCCTCATATCTCTCGCATTCACTGTGATGTGTCAAAACGTCACAATGGAAACTCAAACCAGGGGGTTTTATTACTGCGGCTTGCTGTACGTTGTCATTTAGGGGAGCTTGATGAGCCAGAAGCCCAGGAGCGCCTCATTATAAAACAACATGTCAAGTTGAAAAGGTGCAGCAGAAGACGGGACGGTTTCCGACTTGGTCTGACAAATTTCTGCTGCACATAAATCCAACGCTCTTTGTAACAGTAAATATTATGAACTTTTTCTTTCATTTCTCAAAGGCCATTTTGCATTGAACCAACATAACACCACTGGCTACGGTTGCTGGGAGCTGAGACATAACTACAGAACACCGACTGCTCCCCGGAGCATTTCCCAATTGGATCATCTTTTAACACAGCACAGCACAAACAGCCTGCTTGGGTGACACTTGAACAAAGAAGAGCCTCTCTGGGACTGTTAGGAGGTGCTGCAAATTGTGTGTCCTAGGTGATTCTATCAATAGCAGACTGCATTAAAAGCAGACGTGAACGCATTCAGAGCAGACTGACAACACATTCATAATCAGGTTTATTCACACTAATAATGCCTGTGTTGGTTTGGGAGGACAGAACTGAGCAGAAATGGATCTTGATCTACCATGACTTGGGGTAAGCGGCAGAGTTAATATTTTACTGATCTGTTGGTTTCTAAAAATTGTGATTCTATGAAAAACATCACTAGACTTTGGCAAGAGCACAAACTTATCTGAAACAGTAATCTGTCAGATTAAATTCAGATAAGAAAATCATGTAAGAGTTTGACTAGTGTAAAAGTGGAAATAATCTGCAGTTTTCTGGCCGATCGACGATTACGATGTTTAAAAAGTTTGACCTGCCGATTCCGATTTTAGCCAATGCCACCTTCTTTTTACTTAAATGTTGCTAAATATAGCAAGAAAGTTGCTGCGTTGGCAACAGTGGGGTGACCATTGTTTACTGCAAACGTGCAGACATGATCTGGTGGGCCAGTCTATTACTCAAGCCTCTCTTTCCTGGGAGAGCAGAAGAGGCCAGCAGCTGATTTTTAGAACTTTGCTGAGGTACAAAAGCTTGGGGGAAAAGATTGGCTTCACATATCGACCGATCATCGATCTCCCAAATTTAAGGAAATCGACACTGATAAATTTGTGCAGCCAAAGTAAAAAGTAATTGATCAAAATCACATGGAGGAAATTGGACTTTAAAGCCAAAAATAAGAACTGGTCAAGAAAAGCCTAATCAGTACATCCCAAGTTTCCAATACTAAGGTATTGTATTGCTTTTAAATATTACATTTCAAAGCCAGAAAAATAAACATTCATAACTTCTTTCCTCTGTTTCTATCATGTCTTATTTTTTTTTATTTTTTTTTTAGTAAAACCACAGCATATATTCATATTAACACAAACAAGAACTAAATGTAAAATATGTCTTCACTGAAACCAAAATCTGTGTGAACAAACCTGACAAATATTCTGATACAATAAAAGTTTCCATCAAAGATGTCAGAGGAACTGAACAGGTAACATGAGTTTTGGGTGACTATATAAAGGAGCAGGGTAACACAGCTCCCCACTTACTGCTGCACACTGCTGGTCAGCTGCCCGAAAGTACAATTATACACTTTCCCCTTACACACAAGGGGAAAGTGTCCTTGTCCTTATTTAAGTTTGCAAACCTTAATAATCAATATGACATATTTTGTAGAAGTAGTTGGGATACTTTTTGGTTGTAGGTTAGGCAATTTGTTTTTATATACTTTTGTGTAAATGATGGTGTTGATTGTTATTTGCTTCTGAATGTTATTGAAACATCAGAAAACATATCAGATGTAATGTTTGTTGCTGAGCTGACAGCTGATCCTGTGACATAGATGCCAAAATCATTTGCACATAGGTCAGGTAGTTGAACTCGAATACAAGCGGTCACTCATGCTCCATATAACACTTAGTTGTAAACGGGGCCTTTTACAAACTTGGTTGTGTAGTTGGAGCGCCGATTTAGACTGCAGAGTCAAAATTATCTGCTTGTGTCTGTGCAGTCTCTCTCCCTATCTTTGACGTTAAAGTTTCACAACTGGTCTATAAAGTGTTCATTCATTCATTGACACCTTTGGTAAAAATGGCAAAAAAGCCTTTGGAACAGCTCATCTTTGATTGCAACACCAGAACCTGACATGGCATATTTTAAATCAAAACTATAACGACCCTTCCTTTCAGCTCAGCCCACTGCTTTTCTACGATATGTAGGATCAAAATCACACTGAGCAGGCCGTGTGTTTGGTGAATCACTGATCTGGCTGTATGCTTTGAATCATTATCTTGCTGAAAAAACCCAATAGCAACCAATTTTCAGTTTTCTGGCAGAGACCACCAGATACATAATTTGAAATGTTTTGGTATTTCCAACATTTTGTGATGCTGCTGTCCGCACAGCAACTGACAGATAAACATTTCACTTCCTCAAACCTAACAGTAGACATAAATCCATCCTTTGTGCCAAGCCAAACCCACCTGCAGTGTTTGGAAAAAGAAAAAATGAATCTTAGTCACATCTAACCAAAACCATTGGTCCTAGTTAAAGTTCCAGGGAATTAAGGAAACTCAACATGTTCAGATTAGTGACAGCAATAAAGAAAACTTGTTTTCTTGCTTTCTGAACTGTAGTTATATTATGGGTACCTGTGGAAACCAGGGCCTTTGTGTCCTATTAATATCAAAGAAGACAGAAGAACATTAATCTGAATTTCCTCGAGATCAACCTAAACAATCCTGACTTTTTTGTTTGAGAAAGTATTTTAGTTAAATTTAAAATATACTTGTGATTTTTTTAAAAGTATTTTATGGAATCCAAGACACTCAAATTTAAGGTGGATACTACCTAAAAAAGAGGAATTTATATGAAGACTTTTTGCACTTCCAGAAACACTGGTTATTTCTACAGTAAGCTACACAGACATGTGTTTGATACACAGATACACAGCAGGAACGCACAGAGCAATGGCAGCTCACACACACACACGGTGCCCAAGGGACAGGTACTTATCAACTGTGTTCCCTTGATCTCTTTCCTCATGTGATACAATCTGCCTCTCTCTCAAATGTTAAACTGTGCTTCTTGCTCAGGAAGCAGTGAGGAAATATCACTCATTTTTTGGCACAGGATATCACAGACCTCGTCATGCCGACGTCAAAAAGTCAGTTTGTACCTGATACAACGCAAGCTCAGCACAATTCTCACATGTAATGGGCTCAGATCTGTCACATTTCTATATGCATATTGTCTACCTTTAGAAAATTGCATTCACCTAAAAACAGTCTCTGACTTATCTAAACACGAACCCTCTCAGTACTTTCCCTATTAAATCACACTTCAGCTTTTTGCCTTCCCACTTTCTTCTCCTTCAGTCACCCTCTCGCTTCCTCCTCTTCTTCCCTCTAATATCTGGATTACTTCCCATATGGGACCAGCTTCTCCCTCTAGACTGTAACCAATGGGTCCCCATGGTCAGGATCATCACCTTGTCTGCATGTGAGAGTGGGGCATTTTGTCTTCCCTGAAACAGGAACAAAAAGCTCAGAGACAGAGTGCAGGTCTGTTTGTTAGTAGTTATCAAGGGAGTTTACATAAGGCAGCTCATGTCATGAAAGATGTGACCGCTTTCGAGAGTTAAGTGGTGCGATCACAGAGAGGAAAGGTGAAGATGTTTGTATCATCTGACAAAATGTATTCCACAAAAACACGTTTTTACGTTCGACGCATTAAGAGAAAACAGAACATGCAGAAACCTGTATATGATATATCTGATAAACATGATGAGCCTCTGACATAAACAGCTAAGCGAGATCTGTGTCTATAAAAATCTCCAATTGTTCCTTTCAACAAAAGGCGATCAATTAGTGGCCTCTCTAATGCGGAATAAAAATTAAGCCACTATTGTGGGAAAAAGTTGAACTTTATCCCTTAGTTTCATACTCTCATGCACACCATTGGAAATGTGGTGAATAATTTAACTGCTGAGTAAAGCTGCTAACAAGAAAGAAAAAAAATCGCAGGATCTACTGAAGGACTGACTAACAATCAAGTCCAACCTAAAAGTTGCAAATTGTGTGTTCACACATGCAAAAATGTAATGTATTCTTTTGAGGAGTGACAATGAACAGGAGTGTCTCAATAAATTATAGTGTAATTTAAATGTTAATTTTATTTCACAACCTCACTTCAAAAAGTGAAACTAATATCATATAGGTTCATTCTAACCACCGTTGCTAATTCTGAGAATTATACCTCACAGCTAATGAAATATTAACTTTTTTCCATACTCAGTATAGCATATAGTTGAAACAAAAGTTTATTTAAAAAACAAAAAAACAAAAACAAACGTGGGCCGGCCGAAAAGAATGTGTTTGCGCCGCACAATAGATGAATTCACTCCTCGGTTCCCCTTTGCATAAATAACAACATCATTGAAACTGGCATGGAGGCGATCAGTCTGCGGCTCTGCTGAGGTGTTCAATGTCTGTTTGCTCAAGTATCGGCCTTAAGCTCCTCTTGACGAGCTCCACAGGGTTTAGATCAGGTGGTCAATAAAGCTCTGTGATACCGTATCCACTGGAGCAGATATCTGTACTTTTGGCAGCGTGGCCATGTGTCAAGTCCTACTGGAAAATGAAATCAGCATTCACATAAAGTTTGTCAGTAGATGGAAGCAAGAAGTGGTCTACAGTAAAGTAAGCTCTTGCTGTCCTGACTTCATATGATAAAACTTGGTGCACCAAAGCCAGCAGATGACAGTGCTCCCCAAATCATCACTGATTGTGGGAACTTCCCGTTGGACCTAAAGCAACATGGATTCGGTTTCATTCGGTTTCTTCTAAGTGGATTTGATGAAGACATGCAACAACGCTTATTTTAATTTAAAAACGAGAAGGCTTTCGACCATCTTTTTTCCTCCACAGCAAAATAAATACTTAAACAAATCCCAACAGTTGTATCTGGTTCAGGAGTGGCTTAACACAAGCAAAGCAACAGTAACATTCCAGTTACGGTGTGTTGGATCTTGAAGGACCGACTTCAAGTGATTCTGTGATTTGTGATTCTGTCCAAAATGTTTCAAAGGCTGCGGCCATCACAGTTGCTGTTGCCAAACTTTTTTTTTCTTCCACTCAATTTTCTCTTTGCAGTACTCTGTGAGAAACTAGTTTCCATACCCATGGTCTTTTGTGGCTTTCTGTCATTGAGGACATTAACGCTCTATTTTCAATTCAGCATTATTTTCCGTGATTATGTAGAAAGTTACATTTGTGTCAAAAATCTTTCAATTTCATGAAACACTAAATTCGTAGTTTTTATTAGCTCAAACAACTGAAATACATCACTCCGTGTACCTAAGACTGTGGGAGTTTTGCGTTTTGAATTGATTCACTGATGCAAATTAACTTTTCAGTGATATTCTAAATTATTAAGATTCACATGTAAGACGCGAGAAACTTGTAATCTTCCCTCGCCCCCCCCCAGGACCAGCGATCCCCTCTCTTACCTTCCAGTGTCACCTCCTTTCCTGCTCGTTTCAGCGCCTGCACAGCCTCGTCGTGCGTCGCGTCCCGTAGGTTCATTCCGTTCACGGAGAGGACGGCGTCTCCTACATACAGAGAATGGGTCTGGTCCGCTGCAAGCCCCTTGAATATCTTGCTGATGAGTATGGGCATTTTGTTCTCCTTCCCTCCTTTAATGCTTATCCCGAGTCCTCCGATGTCCTGCTTGGTCACCTTGACGCACCGCTTTCTGTTGGCGATCGCTTCGGGCACTCGCTCCGGGAGGTCCGTGAATGCGGTGCGCACGGCTTGGGGGCCGTTGTTGGAGTTGGCGTTGCTGTTGTCCAGGTAAGACCCGTTGGTAACCCCGTTGGAGCTGACGCCGTCGTTGACGCCGCAGTCCTCGCAGCTCAACGTGAGCGCCTCCTCGCTCAAGTTGGCCAAAACTTTGTGCCAGTTCTCCCGCACCAAAACCTCCACGAATCCACTTTTATGTGCCCTGGAGCCACTCGAGACTCCTACTCCCGCTGCTACCACCGCCATCTTTGGAGCATTTCTGTGAGAAAAAAAAAAAAAAAAGAAAAGAAAAAGAAAAAAGAAAGAAAAATCACATGTGAATAAGTTCCCAGCGCGTCCTCTCACACTCCCTCACTCAACTGTCTCACACACAGAAAGTCGAGTTCAGGCTGGACTTTGGTCCCTGTGAAGTTTTCCGCGGGACTTGACGCGCACGCCGCGCATCCAGCCAGAGCCCCACTCCGCTCGGGCTGCCCTCCGCTCCGCCTGCCCGGAGATCCTAAAGCTGTAGGGTGGAGTTTCTCCGGCGCTCTGCCGTCAAACGCATTTCTAAACATAAGAAACTGATCGCACTGAACTGATACGCACCCAGTTACCAAGCAGTGCAAGTGTAAGTGCAAAGAATGTGTCAGCCTCTTGCTGAAAAGCAAATGGTGATAGACTACACCGTAACACAATAAACTAAATGAATCAAAATCAAATATGTTTGGACGTTTTGTGCGTAATGTGGGCACATTAAACTCACGTACGAAAATAATATTTTTTTAGCTGTATTATTTACAACAATAACAACAACCTTGTTCTCTACTATCCAACTTTTGAGTGAGACACATCAAAAAATCGCTTAAAAGAAAACTGAGTGTGGAACAGCAGATTTAAATTTTCACGAGTCAAAACAGACAAAAATGTGCGCTACATTTAATCAAGCAGTTCAAATGTGTAAAAGTTGTCAGTTTCTTAATATTTATAACATAGGGCCGATTCCCCTATCAATAAGTGACTACATATATCATATTTGTGGTCCTTGAGGCTGCAGAAAGCATGTGAACCTTGTCGGTCTAAGGTCTTATCATTTACAAAAAGGCTTAGAGCAAAAAGGCCCAGAGAGAACGAGGATGCAAACAAATACAGCGAGACTCTGGTTAGTTTTACAGAGAGGAAAACGAAAGTGCTTCCTCTATAATTGCTGCAGTCACTTCCTTATGAATACGAAATATTAAATTTTACTTCAAAATTTTCAAAATCAAGGTGTCAACCAGAAGCTTGCATCCACCTTTGTAAAGTATTTTTTTTTAAGTAGTCGATGAAAGGTTTGCGTTGTCACACAAATGTTAAAACGATGTGACAGCGACATCTACTGGCGAGTCTACAATTAATAGCCTTTGGCGATTAATATATGTGCAGTGACACACGTTGCAACCACAAACTTAATTTAGAAGAATAATGAATGAGATGAGGTAAAATTATGTGTAGTTTTCAAATGTTGTCAATAATCAATCTAAGGCATTAGTATTCAACCGTTTTTAATAATATCCCATAATCTCAGGCTCCGTCAGAGTTCCGCCATCTTCTCACTCTGGCTGCCCTCCCTGTTCAACCTAAAGTAACACGGATCCACAGCATGATACTGCTGACACCATGCTTCTCGTTGAGAATGTTGTGTTGAGGAGAGAGTACTACTGTTTTTCTGCCCCACCTATTGTTTGGAACGTAGGTTAAATAAAGGTCCAAATTTTGCTCAATCTGAACAGAGCACCTTTTTGCACATGTTTCCTTTGCCCCTTACATTTCTTGTGATAAATTTTAATGAAGACATCAACTAATTTTCTTTTAACTGTAGCTTTATTCTTGAAGCCCTTGTGGAAAGATGACATTTGTATCATGTGATTTGTAGACAACTTCAAAGATGCTTACAATAAGAAAAAATAATAAATGAAAGTACATGAAAAGAAGGGATACCACATTCATTTTATTTTATTTTTTTTTAGGTTTCAGCAATTTTACATCCCCTTTCTGAGATCTGGATTGGCTCGTTAAATCTGAACTGTGCCAAAAGTATGAATTAATTAAGATAGAAAATAATATTACAAACTTTTTTGGTTTAATGAGGTTTGCAAGAGCTGTAGTTGATTTTGTTTTACTTTCAAGTGGAAATGAGCAATGAGATAATAGCGAATTCTTTGTTGTGGTAATTACCTAAAAAAAAAACAATAAAGAAATAAAGTGGAGTCCTATAAAAGGTGAGTGTAATTAAAAATTGGCAATGAGAGTTGCTTTAATCCTTAGCAAGCTCAGCATTTGGAGCTCAGCGTTTGTTTTCGTAGCAGCAGGAAGCAGGTGCAGAGATGAGGTGTGGTCATACAAAAACACATGGAGGCAGGATTTCTGGTTGGGAAAACTGGCTCGCTGGGACGATTAAAAGTGAGGAACACGTCTGAATAGAAATGAAACGTATGTGTGAGAAGGACGGCTTAAAGTTTCCTCTCTTGTTTTCGATTTTCTTTAGAGATTTGATAAAAAAAAAAATAAATAAACATTTTGTTTCAACTTCCTCTATCCACATTATTTCCTCTTTCTCTCTTCGTCCTTCCCACAGCGACTCTTTTTTTCCATCTGCCTTCACTTATCTGTTGGTTTCTGATTCTTTCAGTTTTGATGAGATACATTTGTTTTAGTTTTATCAATAGAAAACGACAACAACCTGGAGCATCTCAAGTAAAATTAATAGAAATATACCCTTTTCTTTAAAACTGATTCAACTTTAACGATCACCAGTTTATCTGCTTGCTTCATATCCAGTTTTATTTCATGCTGTTGCTTGTTATACAGCTGTTACTAATCCATTCTTATAGTGGATGAGTAAAGTGTGTCAACATGGGAGGAGCACATTTGCATCATTTACAGAAAAGGGAAACTAAAAGTGGCCAACATTCTTGCCACTGGCAAACACCAGTCAGTTTATACTCAGAGACAGAGGATCTCAGCTTCACCTCAGGAGCAGGTTAAGTTTGTCTTTTTTTGTCTTTTTTTTAAATTTTGCATTCTTTGTTTATGATTTAGTCAGAGGTATGTAAAAACAGCATTTAGTTGCATGCAATAAGCAAGTTAAATCCACAAGGTAATACTTCCATTGCAAACTAAAAAGTGTGCCACTTTGGGTTTGTTTACAGAATGTGTTTCCTGCATAGCGCACCTTTGGTTTTAACACAGTTTGAGGGCATATCGAGCAAATTAAAGTGAAATCTGAGGAGATGTGCTGTTGCAAACATCCACTTTAGTTTGGAACAGATTTGTCAGTGTATTTGCATGTTAGAGAAGCAGAACTCTGGAGAAATTGGGTCACTTTTGTTGAGAACTGGTGCTGCACAGAGTCGTGAAGTAGAGTGTGTTGATCTACTATTTGTTATTGTACTTATCCGAAGATAATCTAAAACATATTGCTACTTCCGTGAACTGCATTCCTCCAAGTTCTGCAGTTAATCCGTCCTACTTTTGGGTTTCCGTCAACACCAAATACCTCTTCTCGCCAGTAGGTGGCAGCAAGAGGTCATCATTAACATGTCTGTTACAGATATGTTTGAACTATTATGCTTACTTTAGAAGAATTGAATGATCAGATGATGTTCTCTGTGCAGTTCTTTTTTAATATATATATTTTTTAGTTTAAAAAGAAATTTTATCTGAACATCTCATAAATATTTATACACATAATTTTAAAGACTTATTTTTTCATTTAAGCTGTGTAAAATGGACCTCAATAAAACAGATGCTATTATGCAAAAATATTCATACCACATGAGCTTTATCACATTTTTCATGCAGTCAGAAACTTCAATGCACTTTATTTTGAAATTACACGAATGACCAACAAAAAGATGTTGGCCTGAACTAAGAGATTTTTTCGCTTAAGTTGAGGAACTGTGCAGCTCCATCAGCCTAAAACCTGTTTTAAAAGTCTTCAAAAGGATTTTTTTCAGTAGTGTTTCTAACAGACCTTTGAAACCACAGAACAAATGTAACTATGCGATGATAAAATAAGAAAAACCAGTTGGATATATATTACACAAAAAAGGGACTTTTATACACAGATGTTTTTAATTAGGGGTATCAAGGTAGAGCTGGCTGAACTTTTCTGATTTTTATCAGTAAAGCAATTCAAAACCATGTACCATTTTCCTCTCACTTCTAAAACATCTGCTACATTGTGTTGATCTACTACAAAATAATATCACAATAACATAATAATAGTACTAAAATCCCAGAAAAAATGCATTATTGTTTGTGGCCATAACATAACACAATTTGAAAAGGTCGAAGGTATTAATATTTTTTATGACAAGTTGTAGTTTATGTGATCATCAATGTTGCCTCGGTGGTCTAAACTGTGAAAAATCTGTCCTTTAGATATGGCCACATCCAGTGATTTCCTGTCTGAGGACCAGTTCCAGTGCTCCATCTGTCTGGACATTTTCACTGATCCTGNAAAAATCTGTCCTTTAGATATGGCCACATCCAGTGATTTCCTGTCTGAGGACCAGTTCCAGTGCTCCATCTGTCTGGACATTTTCACTGATCCTGTATCTACGCCGTGTGGACACACCTTCTGTAAGGCCTGTCTGACCAGGCACTGGGCAGGCAAGCAGGAATGCCAGTGTCCACTGTGCAACAACAAGTTCGACAAAGACCTCAAACTGTCTGTCAACACCACATTCAGGGAAGTTGTGGACAACTTCAAGAAACACCATCCAACATCTGACGCTACTTCCTTGTTAAAACCCTGGGAGGTGTCATGTGACGTTTGCCCGGCGAACAAGCTCAGAGCCTCAAGAACCTGCTTGGTGTGCTTAGCCTCTTTTTGTGAAACACATTTAGAGCCTCACCTGAGAGTGGCTGCCCTACGAAGACACAAACTCTCAAATCCTGTTCCCGACCTGGAGGAGAAAATATGCAGGGAACACAACCGGATTTTGGAGTTCTTCTGCTTGAATGATCAGATGCGCCTCTGCGCCTTGTGCACAGAGCATAGCGATCATGACACAATCAGCTTGAATGAGGCATATTTAGACCAAAGATCTCACATCTGGAGGAGGAAAGAGAATATTAGACAAACGAAAAACAAAAGGAATGGAAAGGCACAAAGTAAAAAGAAAGGCAAAAGTGGGCAAGCAGAGATCGTGAAGGCTAGCCGCAGAAATATCCCAAGCCACTTTAACCCATTTAACTCTCAAAATAAAGATTTCTCCATGGTAAAAGAGATGCATGGGTTTGAAGTCGGTGGGATGGCTGGGTGGGATCTAGTAGCAATTAGAGAGTCAGATTTTGTAAGGATGCAGTTTTTACCAAACTGGGATCGTCATTGCATATTGAGATTTAAAATTCAGAGGAACACTCAAAGACTGATGATGTTGATAGATTACAGCAATGGACTGGTGCTCTTATTTGATCCAGACAATAAAATCTTGCTTCATCAATTTACCGGCTGTGGAATCCATGAAAAGGTCTTCCCGTTCTTTATCCGCACCCAGCCTGACTTTGTAACAGCATTGCAAAGTTTAAGAAGAAGAGTTGAGAGCATTTCAGGTCATTTAGAGATTTCAGACTGGTGTCTTCGATTTTTTATTATAACACTGGTATCTATTTGGATTTTACATTCCCTTCTGATAGGGCCAGATTGAAACGGATGTTCTCTGTCATCAGGTTATTTACTTAAGCCACCAATAAGAAACAAACCATATGTTAGATTTACATTGTTAACTTGGTTACTTTTTTAATATCTTTTGTTTAGGTTGAATTTTTGAACGCTTTTAAATTTCCGATTTTTTGTACTTTTGAGAGCTGATGTTTGATATTGATTGTAAAATCAATGGAAAGTGATAATTATCCAACTTTCCAACATACACAAATGCAGTCAATAAATTCGAATGTGTCTTCCTTTTGGACTTGTTTTGTCAGATTACATTTTGGAGAACGACAACCTTTTTCTTATAAGCCCACATTGGCGCATTAGACATGTTTTTACCGGGTCTGATGTCATATTCTGATCTTCAACATTGTGTTGTCATTAACTGCAGGAGAAAACATTCAGATAATGGGGTCAAAATGTGACACAACATGATCCAGATGTTTTTGCTGATGCCTTTATGGCCACAGTGTACCCATCTTCTGATAGATGGAAGATGATCCCAAAGCTCATCATCTCATAAATCAAGTTATTTAAGATGGCAGTGAGTTCACTGTGCTCCAGTAGCCAGTCACCAGCTCTCAGTCCAGCAGAGAAGCTTTGGGATGGAAAGGAAGATTTGCATCATGGACCTGCATCTGACAAATTTACTGTCATAACATGGACCAAGGACTATTTCCAACATCTTATTGAATCACTGCTGTGAAGAATTAATCAACAAATTAATGACTGGAGTAATGACTTTGTGTTGAAGAAGTCCAGTATGAAACAACCAAAACTACTGCAGTATAAAAAAACAAAGAGGGAATACTGACCATCCTGGTCAAAGGTGCAGTATGTAAGTTCATAAAAAATATATGTTTCTTCCATATTTGTTGAAACTGTTACCATGATGACCAGTATGTTATGAGACAGATAATCTGTGAAAAAAATAAATCTCCTCCACCTCCTCTCCTACCTTCTATTGTAATCTGAAGAAATCCACAGCTCTCGACCAAAACGGTCAATCAGAGCCAGGAGGAGAGTCTTAACATTGTCAGTCAACCTCATGTACTCACTGCCAAATGCGCTAATGGTGGAGAAGCAACTTACGTCACAGGAAAACCATTTATTTGCCTGCGTTCATGACAGGCTTTTCTAGCTGCAGCGTAGCAGAAAGCAAAGGGGGAAAGATCAGAGGGATAAGCTGAGAGAGCCGACTGACAGAGATAAGACCTTTCTTCTTACTCTGATTGATTGTTTCTACATAGAACTGGAAGCGCTGGGAAAAGGCAGAGGAGCTCGATTTTTTCAGATTATCTGTCTCATACCATACTGTGACGACATAGTGACAGTTTCAACAAATATGTATAAAATTCATTTTTTATAGAAGCTACATACTGCAGATTTAAGGCTTGATCAAAATATAACCGAGGTTGTATGAGTTCAGCTGGGATTTTCTATCTATTCTCTCATAGATTTGGTTTCACAACAGCAGTTACATGATTATCATGATTTATAGCATTTCTACTGAATACTCAAGAATCATGGTGAACAAACATATCCAATAGCTTTCTAAAAATGAAAACCCTGCAAAGGATCAAAATTTTGCCTGACTTTTTATGACTTAACCCTATGGAAGCCCATTTCCGCCATGAAAGAAAAAATAAAACACCAACAGGATAATAATTTTTCGAATCTCATAATTATGACTTTGAAAGTCGAAATTATGACTTTCAAAGTCATAATTATGATTTTGAATCTCATAATTATGAGGTCTTTTATTCTTTTATTCATAATTATCACCTCCTATTGGTCTTTTATTTTTTCTTTCTTGGCGGAAATGGGCTTCCATACCTAACAGTATTTTTCTTTTTTTTAGAAAAAAAAAAAACAGAGGAGAATCTAGGACAGGAAAAATTAAATTTCTCCACATATGAAACCATCCACCAATCATTTTATAACTTACAGTTACTTTTTTCTGGTAATATTACATCATGTATTTTATAATTTTCATTGTTTTGTTTTATTTTGGTTTATATTTGTTGATTTATTTAACATGATTAAGTAAATAAATAAATAGATAAACAGAACTTCGTCAGCTTTCTGTTTTACATAATTCTGCAAAACCAAACTTTATAATTTTCCTTTCTAAAGAAATTGAATCCTAGTGGAGAAACACGAAGTAAAGACAATATTATTGGACAGCGCCGGAGGTGTGTCATGTTATCCAGCCAATGAGCTGAAGGGAGTTCGTTCCTCCGTGACTCCAAAGAATCTCACAAATGTGAAAACACTGGCTGCTGTGGACATTCAAAGTGTTTTCAAGCCAAGTCAAGTTTATTTGTGTTGCACATTTCAGCAACAATGCAGTTGTCATAACATGAAAACATCGTATAGTCATCAATTTTGAAATGAGCATTAAACATTACATTTTGTCTAATGTTATCATCAAAATCATCAAGCAAATGAGGAGACACCTTCTGCAGGGCCTGTCTGACTAGGCACTGGGCAATGTTCCTTTTACTACTAATTAAAGGCAAACTGTAAACAGGTGTTTTAAGCAGTTATTTATAGGAACTCAGTGTTTCAGCTGTTTTGCAGTTTTCTGGAAATTTGTTCCAGATTGGGGGTTCATAGAAGCTGAACCCCAAAATGTACAATAATAATAATAACAGAAATAAGCCTGGTCAGCAAAGGGAGCACAACACCACAAAGGCTCAAAGTTCCAGGGTTCTGCTTCAAGAATCGATGTAAACATGTTAGATTTTGTTTGCATTAAATCTAATCATTTCACTCATTACGTCTAAAGGTAAAGAAACTATAGTCACAATGACAAATAACGTAGGCATGTTAAGATTGCTGCTTATGTTATTTTTGGACGTCAAAGCAGGTTTGGGATGTTTGATTGTGTGATAATAGACTAAGTTTCTCTTTCCCAGCTTTGTCTTGTGTTGAATGAAACTACTTGCAATTATAAAGTTAGATCAAAGTAATATCAGTATTGGTGAAATGGATTGGTGAAATAACTGGTTTTAGCAGTAAAGTTTGTTTTATTGATGAAACAACAGCCTACAGTACCGGTATCCCAAATAATTAAATATAAATAGACAAAATATCAATAACAAAACATTTCTAACAATCAATAGTTTAGCTTTGAATTCGTCCTAAATCCAGTTTCATCTTACTATATATTTTATATGTGTGTTTCACAGCTCTTACTGATTTATTCTTACATAACACGAGTAAAACATGGCAGCATGGGAGGAGCAACTATACATTATTTACAGAGAAATGAAACTTAACATGGTTGACATTCTTACCATTTATAAACCGCGGTCAGATTGGACGCAGCTACAGAACATCGCCACTTTACACCACGAGAAGGTTGAGTATAACTTTTCTTTTACTCAGTTTAATTTATTTGTGATTCATTTAAATACTTGTCACTCCACAAAGTCCTGTTATAACACTATATTTGTTAACGCCTTAATTTAATAGATCTATCTCTATCTGAGTACTGTGGTAGGACATATTAGTCTTAAATTAGGTAACCCAATGTGAACCCTAAAAGAAACCTACTTTATTAGAAGTGCAGACTGCAAGGTCAATGCACCTTTTAAATTTGTTTTAATTGATAGAAAAGCCTATTAGTATCTGTCTTCACAAAATGGCAGCATTTTTTTTATGAAATTAGGCTATGCTCTGAAATTTATCTCAGAATATCAAAGGGTGCTGAAAGTGCATGTCACACATAAAACATAAATAAAATACTTGGAAGTTGGAGTTGTAACATTACATTTTTGTGAAATTCTTTATGTAGAGAGATTTTGAATGTTCTCTATGTTTGCTCAGTGGTCTGAGCTGCAAAAATCTGTCCTTTAGATATGGCCACATCCAGTGATTTCCTGTCTGAGGACCAGTTCCAGTGCTCCATCTGTCTGGACATTTTCACTGATCCTGTATCTACGCCGTGTGGACACACCTTCTGTAAGGCCTGTCTGACCAGGCACTGGGCAGGCAAGCAGGAATGCCAGTGTCCACTGTGCAACAACAAGTTCGACAAAGACCTCAAACTGTCTGTCAACACCACATTCAAGGAGGTTGTGGACAACTTCAAGAAACACCATCCAACATCCGACGCTACTTCCTTGTTAAAACCCTGGGAGGTGTCATGTGACGTTTGCCCGGCAAACAAGATCAGAGCCTCAAAAACCTGCTTGGTGTGCTTAGCCTCTTTTTGTGAAACACATTTAGAGCCTCACTTGAGAGTGGCTGCCCTACGAAGACACAAACTCTCAAATCCTGTTCCCGACCTGGAGGAGAAAATATGCAGGGAACACAACCGGATTTTGGAGTTCTTCTGCTTGAATGATCAGATGCGCCTCTGCGCCTTGTGCACAGAGCATAGCGATCATGGCACAGTCAGCTTGAATGAGGCATATTTAGACCAAAGATCTCACATCTGGAGGAGGAAAGAGAGTGTACAGAAAACTGAACAGCAAAAGAATAAAAGTGTACATGGTAAAAAGAGGGGCAAAGGGGTACAACGAGATAATGTGAAGGCTCAAACAACAGCGCCACATCATTTTACTGGATGTAACTGCATGTTTCATAACCAAGGTATCATGAGAGGAAAAGCTTTTTATGACATTCAAGTCAATAGGCTAGATGAATGTGATTTAGCAGCAGTTAGAGAGTCAGTTTTAAAGACAATGACATTCCCACCAAGCTGGGATGGATGCTGCTTTGCAAGGTTTAGAGTTAGGAGGAACACTAAGAGAATATTGGTGCTTATAGATTATGACTATGGGCTTGTACTTTTCCTTGATCCAGATAATGACATCCTGATGCACAAACTTACAGGCAGTCAATTCAATGAGCAGATCTTACTGTGCTTTGTTCCCAGGCAATGTGAGCCTTTTAACTTTGTGCAGAGAGATTCAGAAAATTTCTTCTTGGGGCTTGGTGTGTTTGTGATCTTTTGTCTAATGTTATACATCAGTATGTGAAGATAAACCAAATTCAGACAGGGATTTATGGAGACCTGATGGTGCAGTTTGTCATAAAATCAGTAAACTGATTCATAAATCAGAAATACAATATACATATTTAAGGTTTGCATTCAATTTTTTTCCATTTATTGTATTTCTGTTTATCTTTGGATTTCTGTGTAGATTGAAGATGTAATCTATACACATAGTTAAAGTAAAATAGTGTTTTATGGGGTTTTATGAAAGTGGTATGGACTAAGCACTGTATACACATGGTTGGTTTAAAAAAATCTGTCTTTACAGTTTGTGCATTGTTTAACAAGATCAAAAAGGTTATTAAACCATTAATAATTTTTACATGCATTATAAGATGTTGCTGGGGCTTTATTTGCAATGGGCTAGGGTTAGGGCGCGAATGTGATTTTATGTATCTTAATTTCTTTTTGGACCTACAGTTTTCTTTTAAATACATTTTTATTGTAATTAAAATGTTTTACAACGTTTTGGTCAGCCTTGATTTTTCTTAAGTGCTTCAGAAGTATGTAAATAGTGAAAACAAAACATATCACAGAGATCTTCCTTGCAGAGACTGAGCTGTTTGTTGATATATTCACCACAGTGCTAGATTCAGATTCAGACTAACGTTTGACTTCCCACTAAAGAAAACTAGCTGTCTTAAAGGGAAGTTTCAGTTTTCTTACATTGTGACCTTACCGTTTGGGGTCAAGGAAAGATGTCAGAGGGTAACAACCTCAGAGTTTGGAGGGACTCAGAGTTTCCTATGACATGGAAATCACGGTAAAGCCTTTACAGGAAGAGATCCATCTTCAAAGCCTTTGGGAAATATTTCATTGGATTTCATTTATAAGTGAAAATATTTTGCATTTAAAACTGTCACACATTAAGGTTCTTTAAATTTGTGATTCCCCACCTCTAAGGGGCCGGATAGCCTCCTTACGCAGGTCCTGAAAAAATCAAGGTGGGCCTGGGTGGGATTTATACATTCATTCTTATCAATGATCAACAGGCAGATATAACATTGTAATTTTTAATCTTCTGGACAAACTGGGATTAAAACTTTAAAAAAATAGATTTATTCACAGGTTTGCAATAGGATTTATGTCGAAACTAAGTTTGATTTTTCAGGCTGATGGAAACTAATTTCCAGAAAGTTAATGAAAAAAAAAGACTGACATTAAATAGATTGCTACTTAGTAAGTTTTCCTTTTGTTTTTGTGCAAATGTATATATGTATGTATATGTATTCAAATGTATATTTTAATATGCGTATGTGAGTGCATGGTTGGGTTTCTTCTCATTTACCCTCAAATCTTTTTTTTTTTTGCCAGTGAGTGTAGTTAAACTTTGACACTAAATATAATCAATTTACTTAAAATTAGATATATCTTTAAACTAGGATGTTTATTTTAATTTTTGAAACGTTAGGAAAAACAAGAGTAAGCAAGCAACAGTAGTCAAAGATAAAACCAAGCACCACATTGAACATATATTATTAACATTGTGCATTTGATACACTCAGTCAAACAAGTTATCACAAACAAGCTATGTACTAATGTATCACAAATACATTAGTATTTGTAATACATTAGTACATTATTATTAGAAGAAAAATAAACTAGATCAAATGAAAAACAAAAAAAATAACATTGATAAAAAAACTGTTCCTTCTTTGCTTCTAAGAAGTGAACATTTATTAAAAACATTTATTTTACAACAAGGGTAGTATTTCAGAGAGACGTCAAAAATGACAGTCGGACACAACAGTGACCTCTCATTCATGTGGTGAGCCCCTAGTGGGATTCATATCAAGGTGCACATCTCAGTTATTCCAATTATGCGACCTGGAGATAAAGAGTTTTTGGTGAAAATAATTGTACCTCTTTCACAAATCTTGCATCTGAAGGTCTTTCTAGTTTATCAGAGTGAATAACAGTATATAAATAAAGATTCAATAAAGATTCAAGATTTTGCTGCTTATTTTACAGTGCATTAAATCTGTAGTTTCTTCCTTCAGGATAAACTATTTTTTTATTTTAGAAATAGGAAGTTTTTTTTTTTTTTTTTTTACACTTTACCGTTTTAAGTGATATTTTAAAAATAAACATACAACTTAAAAAGACAGCTAGCAAGCACAATCTGTTAGGAAATCAATGCAGCACTTTTGAGATCATTGCTTAAGTGCTTCTACAGAACTCAGTAATAATACATACTGATTATTTTTGTCCACAGGATATAACTCATTTAAAATGAAATCTCTCTCGTGCAGAGATACAGACATGGTGATTCGCTTTGTGTTTCAGGTCAAAATATTCCTTCAAAATGACATGAGATGCCCTTTTTTAACACTGTTTCCACAGACCAAAACAGTGTTAATTGATTTGTGGTGCCCAGTTAAGTCTGACTCATCAGTTGCCACAACATTAGTAATATGTATTTTAAAAGTTTGCTTTTGCCTTAGTTCCGGTCTGTCTTTTTTTCCTCATTTCTTTTCTTTTTTATATATATATAATCGGCAGCATCAAATATTGTGCTGGCTCTTAATACTCAGGACTCAACACAGCCCATATTTTGTCGTTAGCTGCAACCTGGACTCATCTTCCTGTCATGCCACCGTACAGGAGCAGCGATGGCTCCCATGCAACGTTGTCTTGAGGGCAATGGGTGTGGCAGACACAGGTTAGGATTGCCATGACTGGCCTGCGTCTGATTCTGTTGTCGGGACACTGGAACTTCACCAGAGTGGTCTTGGTTTTGTGGGGGGTGCAGCAGCGCCCATCTGTGCAGGTGCCGCAGTAGCGAGGCTTGTAGGCCAGGATACTGGTGCAGTTCTCATGCTCAAGGTGAACAGGTTTGTTGCTCCTCACCACCCTCTGGCATCTCCTGTCTCTCTGCTTGGGGATGAAGAAATATTAATGTTATATTCTAACTACAGAAAAGCTACTTTTTTGCTATTAATAGAAAATGTTATTTATTATGCTAACGTGAGTTATAGTGCTCGATTTAGCTAGAATGTATAAGTATTGGGTATTGGAGGGTGTGGTTAATCAGAAGGCTCCTTCAGGGACCTTCTGTTTTTCTACTGTCTAATATATATTTCTCTGGAGCTTAAGGGATTATCTGCTAACTTAATTAATTATTGAATGAATCTTACCATTAGTGCAACCTGAGTCAATTGTCCCTGCAGGTCTTCACAGGGTCTAATCATACACAGCCGACTCTGCTTCACCATCTCACAGTGATTGTTCTTGTTTGTGACCCTGGTGGAGACCCCCATGCCACATGTTTCAGAGCAGGCCCCCCACTCTGTGGTCTGCTCAATGCAGGTTAGCCTGGGGTCCCAGCTTCCAAAACCTACAGTTTCTTCTTGACGAAAGGCTGAATGAGCACAAAAAAAAAAACGACAACAAAAGGTTGAATTGTGTTAAAACGTCCTGCTGTCGAGGAAAAGATATCCTGGGAGAAAACAGACTTGATTTTCTCAAGTACTTGCTCAACTCTTCTACCAAACTAGTTGAAACATGATTAGTTTATTCTTCTTATTTCTCACTCTCCATGGTTTCCTATTTTTTTCCACTTATCTTTTTGCTTCTACATTAGTCTAAGAACACTAGAAACATGAACGTTGTCCACTCACTCACCGGCCATGGCAAAGCCGCCCAGTGCGCTTGCTTCTGTCTGGGGCTCACACACCCACTTCTCACAGCATTCTCCAGGAACCTGGACCTTGCGTGGGACTGGACAGTCGGGCCCAGGAAGCATAACATCCAGGTTGCAGCGAGGAATGCAGGCTATCTGGCCATTCTGGCACACACACTGGTATTTACAGCTCGGGAAGAAGATCTGGCCATGCTGATAGACTAAACCCTCCAAAACGCACACGTTACCCACACTGACTGGAGGAAAGAGACAAAACAGCGAGATAATTTTTTAAAATCACCATAATCGTCATGGCTATTGACGATTATGTGCAGCTGACTCACCCGCACAGATGCCAGTTCTCTTGTGAACATCCACTGAGTAATCACACTGCAGCCCTTTAATTGTGTCACAGGGTTTCATCTCTGAGCATGCTTGGCCTTTCTGACCTGCACAAACCAGACAGCAGGCACAGTCGTCCAGGACAAGGGGCACCCCGGGGAGACACACGGGAAGCTCCGCAGGACACAGGCATCGCCGAGGACACGTCTGAGCCCCGATCACTGTGAATGTCTGAGCGGAGGACAGAATGGATTTGTTTTAAGGTCCCAGAGTCATTCCAGACAACCAAGAGGTGACTGAGCATTTCCCATATTTCATATCTTTTTCTCTTGTAAATAACGTACAACCAAAAAACAAGATGTTGACCAAACTTAAACTTTAGTCAGACTTACAGTGTTAACAGCAGAAGTGAATTTATCTCTTACCTGTGCAGTCATGAAAAAAACTAAAACAGCTGAAAGATTTGTCATCTTCTTGTCATGCAGTACAAAGTTAAAAATATTAGTGAAGAAAAAGTCCATTAAATCCCTTTGTTAGGGGGGTTTAATCTCCCCAGCACTTTGTAGCGATGCAGAAGGCTGAACTCTGTCGCTGTGGCTCACGACTCAGGAGAGGAGGACCTTATATACCAGAGAGGTCCCGCTGCTGCCATGACGACAGAAAGGAAGGAGTGGTGAAGGGGTTGCACAGATTTGGGTGAGGTCGAAAGTCACATTTTGTTGTAAAATTCCTTCAAAGACGTGACGATCAACACAAAATGTTTCTAACATCCAGCTGTTTTAGTTAACACATGACATGGTCGTTGTCAATTAGTCATGTCTGGTTGGTGCTGCACTGGATTATTCAGTAATTAATACAACTTTACCTTAGTGCTTCCCTAGAGTGTGATGAAAAAAGTATTTGCCCTTAATTTTGGGGGTTGATGGTTTGGTCAAACGCTTTACGTCACATTTACATTTGTCTAGTTTTCTACACAAATCATCATACTTTATTTTTGCTTTTGCTCACTTCATCTTTGTGTGATTTTTTTAAATCTGAAATTTACATGTGAGAAAAAGCAAAACAGAGTAAATCTATAACGTAACAGCAATGTGGGTTTGTTCTTCGCTGAAGATTGAATTACTGCGCTTTACATGCATCCTGCTGGTTTCCTTATTTTGAAACCTTTGACCTCCCCCACTTGGTAGGTCACAAAGGAAAACCTCTTTTTCCCTGCAGAATTGCTTCTGTTTCTTTAAATAGCTTCACAGTGGAAACGTATGTCAAGGATGACTATGAGGCTGGGAATATAACATCACTGTCGGCACATCTGGTTTAAGGAGTTTCAAGGTTCTTTTTCAGCACCTATTTTTTTTCAGTTTAGGTACAGCAGCAGCTTTCACAATCTGTATTTATTTCCCAGACATTAATAAATACTTCTTACGCAATATTGAACTTGACGCACGTCGACCAGGCCCGCACATCGATACAGGACGTTTGAACATGTAAAAAAAGCTGAGACGTGATTTGTGGAATAGTTCTAGCTCCAGTTCAGAAATTAGATATGGTGAAAATAAAATACATTTAGATTTTAGGCTGTTGCAAAATGTGAAAAGCTATAAACTCTTTGTACCCTGAATGTGTTGCCAAAGGCAAATGCAGGAGGTCAGCGTTTTTATATTTCTGTTTTTACTGGATTAAGTTTCTTGTCTTTTCGTGCCAGACTGAAGACATTTACTTGACTTCAGTTTGGCATAGTCAAACATCTATGTACTACATCACTCTTGGCGCTCTATATAACATCTGCATAGGACTTCTGGAAAATGTTTTACCTCCATATGCATAAAAAACATTTGGCATAGACTTGCTGGTCATTCACAGTAGGCTTTCTCTCTGAGTTAAGGCAAAAAGTGGTACGCTTTTTTGCACAGTTCTGACTGAATGCTTGCTAGCTTTGCCAAAAATCTTGATTCAGTGCTCCTTCAACAGTTTTGACGGTGGAAGCTGAAGAATGTCAAACTTCACAAGATGGCTTTGTTTGTCTAGTCTGTTGAGATTTCAGCTTCTGTAACCCACCTAAGTCGGTGTTCTCTATGAAATCCAGCAGCAGAAGAGAGGAACAAGTGACCATTTGTACCAAATAGGAGATCATATATCAAGAGAGGGTCACATGTAAATGGGAGTTATGTATCACATACATTAAAACCACTGAAACTATGTAGTTGGAGAATCCAGCATTCCTCTCTATGTCGTCTCGTTTTCCTCACAGCTTGTTAATGGCAGAGTGAAGTTACAATTTCACTTGATCTTCTACTTCTTTGTTACATTTATCTTTAGGCAACTATATTTCTTTAAACAAGGCTATTGTTGACTACAGACAAGCGTTTTTCTTAACCCTTTCATGCATAGTGGTCACTACAGTGGACAGCTGTCTAAAAGCCATTTTCTTGTGCTTCTTGTTGATTTTTATGTTGTAAATGCACCCAGACCACTGAAGTGGACCCTAATGCATCATAAAATACTCTATCAACTACTGACCATCAGCTGCAAATGCAAGAAATTATTTTTGTTAAATTCAATATGGCCGACAGACAAAAAAGCATGCCGACCGACCCGGTCCCTCCTTCTATTGCAGATGACTCTTGCAGGTATAAACATATTGTGACATCAGATAACCCCTAAAGAACAATACTACTGATGTATTTTTCAAATAGCAACTTTTTATTTGGAGAAAATTACAATTGATCACCTAAAAAAATTTAATGAAAACACCTTTTTTAATGCCTTAATAAAAAAGGAAAAAAATCTTGACACAAAGGATCATAATTTATGCATGAAAGGGTTAAGCCAACAAAAACAGACGACTCAGAGAAGTTGTCTGTGAGCAGCGTATAGTGGGGATGGGGGTATATGCATCACATTCGAAAAGGATGTGGCAGCAACAGAAGATGTTGGAAAGATTTGAGTCATCCTCCAATTTAGACAGTTTAGCTTCAGACAACAACAGGTCACGTGATTTCAAATATTTACTATCAGAGGCCTGCAAGCTGTTGGAGCTGAACTCTACTTTGGAGATTCGAGCCGTCAGCGTGTGGTCAGGCCACACAGAGGATGCCTCTGTTTACATGGATACTCAGGCAACATGGTGCGCACAAACTAATGTTTGTGGTCAGCAGTGTGTGTGGCACAGTGTTGTGAAGATTCACCCCTTTCCTTGTTCATTTGAATGTATATTTTACACTGTAGTTTTATGATTTTTTTTTTCATGTTTTTTATATGCTATTATTACGAGTTACATCCTGCAGCTTAAATTAGTTCATCCTATAAAAAGCATGTTTTGACTTAACTTGCTAGCTTGGCAAACACTTGAGAAGAGCTCCGTCGGGACATCATTGCATTTTGAACTGGAGTCTGTCACCTCACCAGCTGTAAGCCATATGCGACAAGTCATATGGATCCAAACACTGGAAGGAGACCTGAAGAAGGATGCAAAGTTTGCACTCTACATCCCAGAATGATGTAATTATGATCACATGATGTTGTTATAAAGCTGGACGCTTTAGAGTCACAACATGGGAAAATGTTTTTCTTTTCAAGTTTTTCTGTGTTTTACAAAAGTATTGTTATCACAATCAATTATACAAATTTTTGTCACACTAGGGCCATAAGCAGGAAGGAAATGTAAAGTTAATGGTTTTTTCCCCCTTCAAATTAAAATCTGAAATGTGTGGCATACATTTATTCAGGCCTTCTCGGTTCAGTGTTTTGTACAACTACTCCACAGACTCAAAAGTAAATGGACGTGTGTTTAGGCTCATTATCATGCTGGAAGGTGAAATACCGCTGTGATCTCACGTCTTTTGTTACCTTCCTTATGTTTTGTCCCCGTGTGACCATGCATGCAGCTCTGTTCATCCTCCTATTGATCCTGACCAGACTTTAACAGTGGAGACAGTGCGCTTAGGGGGCAGTGTTACATTAAAACATTTCATTTTTAAAGCCAAGAAGTTTAAGTTTGTTCTCATCTAATCAGAGACCAAATAACTGTGCACTGTGTCTTCCATTTGGATCATCCATCGTCAGCTTAGGTGGGCATCCATGTCGTTGTAGGTTTGGAGTTGAGTTATTCCCTTCCTTTCCTGGAGTTTTAGAGAGTTTTATGTGTGTGGGAGAGGCATGCCTTTTAAAATTTTTACTTTACAGCCTACTTTCAAACAGATTTTTTATTTATTTTTTTGCTTTAACCCGTCTCTTATGTCTTCCATGTCCAAAGACGTGTTTGCAATAAATTGCCAGTCATTCATGTGTCAGGTCTTCAGTGGTCATTTGGCTGTTCTTTACAAGCGGTGGCCAGTCAGTGGAAATAACAGCTTGGGGGGCCCCCACAAATCTCTCACCCAGAGTTTATTTGCTCCATGCCACTGTACATGAACTGCATCACAGAAAGTCAGGCAACTGTCTTCTATGGTGGGTGGCTTTCCACTACTAAAACGTATTGCATGGAAAAACCTCAAGATGCGTTTTATGGGATGGGGAAAATCGTAGCGTGCTTTCTCAAAATGAGAACTGGCAGCTTCTTTCCTGGAAGAGGGGGTTCTTGGAAACCTTAGATCTCTGACATTTCTTTTATTTTGAAGTTTCTTTTGCAGGGTTGAAAATGAAAATATAGAGCTAATCATCATTTGAAATCCTTTAAGAAAATGCTCGAGTCAGGACAACATATAATATCATAATATTAATTATTTTTATTTATTAATGTCTTATGTCCTGTCAGCCTCTTGATGTAGGCTGAGCAAAGGCAGGTTCTTATCCCAAATTCTCTGTTGGTGAAAACTAAATATCCTGATGTTTTCACTAAGCTCGCTGAGCATAATAAATATGACAGAGAATGGAGCATATGCAGCAAAAAGTTCTGCAGCGCAAAGATTTTGGGATGGATAAAGGAAATAAAAAACAGTTACATTGTAAACTAAGAGCAGCTGTGGCACACCCTCTGCTGCAAACTGCAGCAGACAGCTCTGTAACTGAAATGACTGCTTATTAAAAACATATATACATTTCAGTCCTGTTGCTAAACCTGAACCTGACTGATATAACTTCACAGAAGTTACAACAGTGCAATAATTTATCTTTTCCTGTGAAACCTTCATGGAGGTGCATGGCCATCGCCTGACTTATTGGTGCCAATAACTTTATGTTCACTTTGCATGGATGATACAATTGGCCCCGTCTTTGAATATCTATGCTCTCTCTCTAAGCTTACAGCACTTTTTCTTGCTTGCTGTTTACTCAAAGAGAATGACCCAAAGACAGACAAGAAAGAGTCTTGTGTCACCGTGAAGAGCTTGATACCAGTCAATGTTTTCAGTCAATAAGCATATGGTGCCACTTAGCAAAGCTGTTCATCTTTCTGCAAGCTGCGAAAGATGAACGCATAATGTGATGACAAGCATTTGCTCCAGGCAGATTAAAGCTGAAACTATTTGCAATCAACAGTTGGTGGTAGCAAGCTCACAGCTGATCTAAATCTACTTGGTGGGAATATGATGGCGTCCCTGCTGTAAGAAAGGTGCAGGTATTATAAAAACAATGATATGAACATGATCATATTAATTTTAATTTGATTGAAACATTCCCCTGTGGTGGACTGGCGACCTGTCCAGGGTGTACCTCGCCTCTCGCCTGTTGACCTCTGGAGATAAGCACCAGCACCCCTCCACCTTAAATAATGGAGGGATGAATGGAACGTTCCCTTCAAAGGCTTACAAGGCTGTAGTTTTGCCACTAGAGGGCAGCATTGCACAGCATTAAGAACATTCTTGTATTCTTTTCCACACACATTATAAGCTTGACAGATGTTCAGTATTGAGAACGCCTCCTCAAATCTAAATATAGAATATATAGATGTCTTTGCATTAGTTTATTATCAACATTGAATATATTGCTAATAAATATACTCATAGTGGCTAGAGAGACAGCGCATTGCTATAAATCTTCAGGCTGAGATTAATGATATAGTTATTCCATTACTGAAGGATACAGCATTTGCGTTAATGCTTCTGATGTTCAGGTCTTCAGTTCATATGCCAGGCCTTAAGTGAAGCTCTTAGGAAGATGAGATGTGTTTTAATAGATCATTACATTAGAGTGAAATGTTTCCTTATTTTCCGAGAATAACATTGGTTGACAGCGGTTTCACTTTGAGATTTGTTTCTCAAGCCTACTTGCAAAAAAAAAAAAAGAAAAAAGAAAAAAAAAGTGTGAACTTTTTAGATTAGAAGGACTGAAAATAAATGTCAGAAGTCATACTAGCAACACAGATCATAACAAGTTGAGCCAAATAATCAGAAAATACAAGAATCAAACTAATAGAGCATAACTCTAATTCCCCATATAATAAAATCTAAGAGTGAAGCTTTAGTCAATTTTATTTCTAATTTTTTGCATAAAAAGAAAAAGAAAGTGACAAAAGAAAGTACACTATAGCTCCTCTGATTCTGAGCCATTCAGTGCTTTAACCTTGATGACAATTTGTTTCATTCAAGTCTTTACTCCAGCCTCGCTGCAACTGTTAACACCTACTGATCTCAAAGTGTTTGCTTTGCAGCAGCTGCATGCGTCTCAGCTCCTCCTCCCACACAAACACAATCGTAATCCAATAACTGTACCGCTACACGGTACACAAGACACTAAAGCCATGTCCTGTACAGTAAAAATGCATTTAAACTATTCGCAGTGCTGGTGTTCTGTATAATTGAAATACAACTGGAGACCATATAAAAAATCACACACCACTTTGACTCCGAGTGCATCTCGGTCTGATGGAGAAAGCTTTTAGGGTCTGCACCATTAGGTTCCTGTTAGTCACTGAAAGGACTTCCAGCTACGTGGTTTAAATTGTCTCTCAAACTTAGAACATGGCATCTCATTCATCTGCACTTGAAAGTCACCAAATATTTAAATTTGTACAATGCAGAGAAAAACCTTCAGATTTATCAAAGATAACCTGAATAAATATAAATTATTTCTTTTAAGTTTGTGATTCCCAGACTTTTTCTGCTGGGTCCCCCCACTTTTGGTTATTGAGAAAATGTTCAAAACAAAATGTTTCATTGCTTGTATTTTCTGTTGCTCCTGCAATTAAATCCATTTCAAATATTTACCACATTTATATCTAAATGCAAATTACCATGTTTTCTTTCTGGGATATGAAACAGATTTGACTTTTACAGCTCCAAATGCATTTGAAAGACTTTTATTCTACATTTCTTTATAATATCCAGTGGAGATGCTGAAGGGAAAGAAGTCAGACAAACATTAATATGCCATCACTTGTCATTGTTTATTTTCTTTATAGTCCATTACTGTATATTATGCACCATACAACATACCATTACATTTTTATAGAAACATGCAAATGCAAAAGGCTCTACAGAGAACTTTATATTCAGCAAGTTTTCACTTCAAAAGAGACACTTTCACTTTGTTGACCAGCACACCAAGTTACCCTTAATTGCAAACATCTTACACCAGCGAACACAAGCCTAGTACTACCTTAGAAACCCAGTTTCAAGTCAGAGAGTCTAATTTGTCATAAAGTTCATTCTGTTATTTAAGGTTTAGGTTAAACTTGATGCATGAAAAAGGAACGAGATTATGTGGATAACATTCCACTATTATCAGAAGTACACCATACAATCAGCGTTTCATAAGAGGAATTTGTTATGGAGGTTTTTCTAAGGTTTTGGTTTCACTCCCAGACATAAAGCCAGCTCATTTTTCTGAATCTTGCCATCCTTGTTGACGTCGCAGTGACGCAACAGAACAGCTCGCAGTTTGTCAAGATCGGGACCCGTCAGGTTGGGCTGCAGTAGACAGAAGGCAAGAAGTAGAGCACTGATGAGTGAGTGAGAGATTAATAATGGAGGAAAAATGTTTTACTGTTTTTAGCTTTTCATCAGGAGGTGAATCACATTATACCCTCAAAATTAAGAGGAAATTAAGATGCAACAGCAGACCCCAGGTTGTCGAGAAGTGACGCAGAATCGAAAAAATGAAGTGATATACTTGCATACACATCAGGAAATGTCTTAGAAAATACCAATAGAATAGTTTAAAATGGTTTTACAAAATTTTACAGAGGAAAAAGAATAACTAGGACTCCTACCCTGACAAGCTCCATCATGTCTTTGACGAAACCATCCACCTCAGGACCTTCCAGGGCTCCGGTCTTACTCTGGAGATGGATAACCAGAGGGAGGGAACATGAGCAGACAGAAGAAAACCCAAAGACGGCACAGTGGCAGAATAATATCGCATCAAAAATATAAATATAGGCTTTTCCAAAATCCCAGAGAACTTCAGTATCATTTTTCCATGCAGAATTGTAAAAAACAAACAAAGGAAAACAAAAAAACATATTGTAATAAAACTATTATGCTTGTATTGAAACAGGTTTTCAAAGACCTTAAAAAACTAAAAATAAGTTTTCCCAAAGACTCGGTCTAAACAAATTTCTCTGTGTGAAACATCTCAAACCTGTAGAAAATTCTGTCTCTTTATGGCAACGGTTCAGGTATGCAGTACTTGTTCTCCAGCTAAACTCAGATCAGACTTTTGTCCATTCACACTTTTCCTAGAGTTTGATAAATCAGATCATACAAGCATAAAAACGAAGATGCAAGTCTCTCACACATTCTGCATTCTGCTAACATTAATTGCATTGGTTCCTGCTATTCTGAACATCGTCTCTGTCAAAGCCAGCAGGTTCAGTAACAAAACTGGTGGCCTTGAAGATTTTCATTCAGAGAGTAAATGATGGATGAGCAGAAAAGGTTCTCAGGCATTTGGTTTCACAATCGAAACGTGAGCCTGTTCAAGAGTTTTGATTTTACATGATATAATGAACCAGAGCATGACTTCATCACATTTTAGCCGTTTTATCTTATTTCGTTTTCTCACGCAAAATTAAAGTAGATTCATTTCCTCCGTCCTGTACTTAATGTTACAAAAAATCCATCTGTAAGATGTACATTTACATTTTTTCCTTTCATTATTTGTTGGATAACCTAAACACATAAAAGTGATGATTTTGCAGAAGATAATTTCCCACAGAGGGACTTACAACATCATAGTGGTCAAAGATCTTCTCAAAGTCCCTCTTTCTCTCCTCTTTACTGGAAGCCTTAAAGAAAATTAGAACACGTCTTTAATCAAACAAATATGAAAGTAAAACTAGATAATTGGGTTTATTTTATTGCTTCATTGGTTTTTAAAAGGGGCTGTATTAAGTAAAGGCAACTTTTTTGAGGTGTAGAATAATGTTATAATGTCACTCCCTCATCAAAACATACCTGGAGTGTTGCTCTGATTCTCTCATGGATGTTTGAGAAATCCTTTAATCTCCCCTGTTAGCCAGAGGAGCAGCAGGGTAAACAGTTATGGGTTCAGAAAACAAGTAGTGAAACCGAGCGTTGCTTTGAAAAATCAACATTCAGTCACACCACAGAGTGCTGATCCCAGAGTCTCCAAGCCGAGCTTCTGCCTCTCAGAGCACACTTCCCCTGCGATTACTCCACATTGCTCCTTCAGACTAGCCAGCAGCAATTAGCAAACATCTGGTGGAATCTGCTGAGTTCATCATACAAGCTACTTCTCACTGAAACGCTGGTCAAAAACGTTTTGATGGTATTCCTGATAGTGTCCCTTGATAGAGGAATATTGTGGTCTGGCAGTGTGGGGAAGAGCAAGAGCTTCTTAAAGAAACAGAGGCTCAATTCCAAGGCGTTAAAATGTGAAGTCAAATTTCTTTTAACTTAAGTTTGATATAAAAAGCATTTTTACAATAACTGAAAAAATACTTTTTGTTTTCAGCAATGCCATTTTTTCAGCAATGGCATTGCACAATCAATGCCATTTCATAGCACTGACTGTGCTATAAAATGGCAGCATGTGCAACGAAAATACATAATACTGCCCCTTTAAAAAGACTAATATACTTACATCCATCTGGAACTGAAGCAGGAAGTTCTCTTCCAAAGCCAAGATCCTTCAGTATAAACCCAAATATTAATTGAATTAATCATAACAGGAAATTAAACCAACACTGTTATGTTTTAGAAAGCTTTCTGTTGTCAGCTTCTAGCACAAAATCTTTGCAGAAATGTACCTGGCTAAATCATTGAGATCCAAACGGCCATCCTTGTTTTTGTCAAATACTTTCATCTGAAAAGAAAGGATTTGTTCATTTTCATAAGCACAGGAAATTCACCTCTGCTATATCTCTGCTCAGTTTTATAGACTGTTACAAAATGTAAATGTATAAAATCAGAAAACTAATTTCAAATGTTGAGTCTCTCCAAAAATTAATAAAATTGATTATACCAACAGTAATTGTGAAAAAAAAAGAAAAAGTTTGATGTTTTTAATTCCCTTTTTGGTTTTTATACAAGATAATCCATAACAGCAAGATTCAACTCTAACAGGAGGATGTACATTTGAGTTTGTAGAATAATATCTTTGCATAATGAGAGATGTTCTCATCTCTGAAAATATGCTCAGTCAAAAAGATGAACAATAATTGCACTAACTAAACAAATAAAACAAATACTGCCTGACATACAGTGTTAAAATTAATAATTCATTTGAATAAAACAATGTTGTATAGCTTTTTGACTTGGACAATCAGCCAAGTTTTAAAAAAGTGTGACTAAGTCTTGAGACTGAGGCAGATAGTTTTTATACCATTGCGTCGGTGTATTCTTCCAGTTTATCAGGGGACACTTCTTTGTGGTGCTGCTGAAATAAATCTTTCAAAAAGGCCTGGGAGAAGAAAAACCACAAAGAAAAAAAAAACATTTTCAATCATTGAGCTCGATTCCCTGCAGAAGCAACAGTTACAGTTACTCTCAGATCGTTGCTGTTTTTTCTATTCGACATTAACAAACATACTTTTTCCCTTCCATAATCAATACATTAAAAAGGTGTACAACTTAAATATTTAATGTACATTTTAGCATTACTACGATTAGCCTCGGCTAATTGCTTCCTGGCATTCATTACTAGTAGGAAGTTTGAAGTTATTTTAGACCAAGACCTATTCAAGCATGTGCCTACAAAACATATATACACACATGAAATAATTTTAACTGTGCAACTTTACCCATTGTGGGAAAATCATTTCCAAAAATGCTGTAAGTACTGTATTTTCAACTATTCATGTTCTTAAGAAAATGTTGAAATAAGCTGCATCATATCTAAGATACAAAAAAAAAAAAATGCTAGTCTTTGATGAGTCTCACCTTCAGCTCCTGAGCTGATATGTAGCCGCTGCAGTCGATGTCATACTTCCTCCATATCTGCAGTGGACACAGCAACACAAATCAAAAAATGTTATTTATAGCAAAAAGAAAGTATTTCAGCCAGTGAAGTAATTCCAGTCCTTTTTAAGTTAAGAATGACAGCTCAGTTGCATTGTGAAAAAAAACAAAAGACAATTCTCAATCAGCGAGTTTAAGCTCCAGTTAATGATGTATGTGTCAGAAGAGGTCAACATATTGAACACAACCATAAAATAATATTACCGACTTGAATATATAGTCTGACCACTGGAAAAAAGTTAGACAAAATGCAATGTTGACCACACACAATGAAACTTTTCATTTTTGTGCACACAGTCCTAGCCAAAATGTTCAGAGTCTGGGTTCCCAAATTTCACAATCAAAAGTCCAGATGATTCCTATGAAAGGCTGAAGGTCGGAAACTGACAGTACTAAGCAAAGAAATGAGCTACATTTAAAGTCGAACCAAACTAAGGTTAAAAAAAAAAAAATGAAATAAAAAATGTTTGGAAAATAGCATGTACCCAGAGTTATATCAGTGTTCTTCAACCCTGATCCTCAAGCCCTGCATGTTTTAGATGTTTACTGCTTTAAGATGCCTGATTCAGCAGTTCAACAAAAGCCTGTTAATAAACCATCAGTTGAAATTAAGTTTACTGACGCAGGGAAACATAAAAAGCTACATACAGTCTAGAATGAAAAATGACAAGTCTCCATTCAATGAACTGTCAAAACCTGTTAGACTGTACTGATTATTTATTCACAAATTCAGTTTTATGCATT
The DNA here is from genome assembly GCF_000485575.1 of Poecilia formosa. Taxonomy (NCBI): domain Eukaryota; kingdom Metazoa; phylum Chordata; class Actinopteri; order Cyprinodontiformes; family Poeciliidae; genus Poecilia; species Poecilia formosa. The sequence continues at coordinate 227,090 of NW_006800212.1, read as the reverse complement.
CTTACCCTTTTCAGAATTCAGTTGTTTACAAAGCAAATTTCTAATCATCTAGACATTTCTTCAAGACAATGACTCAGTGATTCTTGAGAATAGGGACAAAATGGGTTTTAATGCTAAGGTGCAGGCTCCCAGTTGCAACATCTTTTTTTAATTACATTTTTAATCGACCTGACCCAGAACTTTGTCATCACCATCTGACAAAAATAAATATAAAATTATTTTTAAAATACCCTATTAGTGATATTTTTACTCATTTTTACAGACAAATGCTTCTCAAGAAACAGAAGAAATATTATTTAAAACAAAAAACAACAAAAAGTCCATCTGACAGAGTTGACAGTGCATGACGGAGTTGACAGAACTGAAAGTGGTGACAAAGTAGTGAGTAAAAAGAAATA